>NC_142930.1:35119669-35127169 GCF_046866305.1 Octopus bimaculoides | reverse complement strand
AAAGACTTTCCGTATTCCCGAGCGTCATACTAATATATACTTTTGTTATTTACACCACCTGTCCTCGTCTGTTGTTATTATTTGTATATTCTCCCATATATACATATATATATATATATATATATATATATATATATATATATATATATATATATATATATATATACATAACATTTTAGATGGCTCAATTGTTAGATGGTCGAGCTTACGATCGTGAGGTTGGGCGGTTCAATTCCCGGACCGAGCTGCGTGTTGTGTTCTTGAGCAAGAAACTTTATTTTACGTTGTTCTAGTTCACTCAGCTGTAGAAATGAGTTACGATGTCACACGTGTTAAATCTTTCCCTTGAATAACACTGGTGGCATGGAGAGGGGGGTTAGTATGCATGGGCGACTGCCGGTCTTCCATAAAAACAACCTTGCCCAGATTTGTGCCTGAGAGGGTAACTGTCTAAGTGCAATCCCATGTCAGTCATGACCGTGGGGGGTCTCAGCTATGTATATATATATATATATATATATATATACGTGTGTGTGTGTGTGTGTGTGTGTGTGTGTGTGTGTGTGTGCGTTTGCATCTGTATTTGTACTCTCACAACAGCTTGAATAACCGACGTTGGTGATTTTACGTCTCTGTAACTTTGCGGTTCAGGAAAAGAGACCGATAAAATAAGTACTAGGCTTAAAAAATATTCTAAGGGTCGATTTGTTCGACTAAAACACTTCAAAGCGGTGCTTCAGCATGGCCGCAGTCCAATGATTGAAGCAAGCGAAAGAATAGCGAATAAAAGAGCTGATACAAGATCAGAATGTTACAGACAAGTTCGAAATCAGCGGTGGAACTGAACTTAAGTGAACAAATCTTGAAGAAATGTCGGTCGAATAAACTGACAAAACTCACAAACAAGTAGGAATCATGTACACCTGTTTTTCGAGAAATGGAAGATGAAGTCGATTTTTTTCAATATGAAAACACAATGCAAAGCTACAGAAATTCCGAATACGACTACTTTGATACCAGTAACAATGACATTCATTTGGAGAACGAAGTGTACAAAAGGAGGAAGCAGATTATTACATCAAAGAAAACAGACGTAGTGGTAGGAAAAACTGACAGACACAACAAAAATGGAAAAACCGAGAGTAAATTTTCTATGTAAATTTAGTGTCAGGGATAAATGATTAAAACCAAATGAGGAAACTAAAATTAGAAAAATCTCGAGTTTGAAATATGTGAAGTGAAATGGAAATCACCTTATTGAAACCTCGAGTACCGGAAAAAAAATTCCAAAACTGTGACGTCAAAACGCAGAAAGAAATCACCGAACGAACGAATGAAAGACACGAGAACAATATTAAATTTATGAAAAATCGATGTAGAAAGAGACCAAACGAAATCAAATATAACACTTGAAGCGAAAAGTCTGCGGTTGCGGGAGTATGAAACCTATTACGAAACAGAATTAGGGAAAACTAAAAATTAATCACCAAAATATTTTTAAAATATGCAGCTTGCGAATAGCACAAGGAACCATAACTCCTTCTGCAATAATTTACAAGTCAGATGAAGAAATAATCAAAGCGACAGTCCATAACCTTTCATATGCAAACGTAATCAAAAATGGACAGACATTCAATAATTCATACCAAAACAAACTCCACTGCCAAGAAATACTTCCAAACCATAACAAAGGAAGAGCAAATCAAAATCAACTGTCAAATTAAAGAAAAAGACATAAATCCACGAAAACAAGCTAATATGCCAAGGAAAACGTGAAACCAACAATACTAGACATATCCTATTGCTACATTTCGTGATGGTCTTTTTTTATTTTTGCCAAATAAGCACATGCATTATATATTCGTTCTTTACTGAAGAGACCACAGACGTGTGACGAAAGATTTCCAAACAATGGACATGACATAAGATAAAATAAGAACAATAGTTCTTATTTTACCTTTTGTCCATTGTCTGGAAATCTTTCGCCACACATCAGTGACCTCTTCAGTGTCCCTTTCTATCCACATGTATCCTCCTGCTCCACCTAATCTATTCTGCCCTTCTATGATGTGTATCCTTATCTGCGCATGCGTTTGCGTTTGTATCCTTGTGTATATGTGTGTGTGTTTGTGTGTATGTGTGTGTGTGTGTGTGTGTGTGTGTGTGTGTGTGTGTGTGTGTGTGTGTGTGTGTGTGTGTGTGCGTGTCTTTGTGTTTCGCATATGTACTTATGTGTGTGTATATGGGCTTGGCCACTGCACTCTTTGTGTCTGTCGAAATATCAACAGCTGGAAATCCTTCTTTAAAAAAAATACTGGGAAAGGCAGTGTGCAAATGACTGACAAAACAGATAACAAAAATTTATATAAAAGAACAGAGTTGCTAACAAATACAACACTAATGACACAAAGATTCAAAGAAATACTTAATCAATTGATTTAAAACTAATAAATTATAAATTTATCAGAACGAAATCTCATTTTTAAAAAATGAACAAAACTTTTGGAATATAGGCTTCAATTCTCACCAACACCAAAACATGAGGTAGATCTTATCACAGATACCGAAGGATTTTGTAGAAATCTTCGCCAACAAGAGTAACGATGGGATTCCTAGAAGAAAAGCATATACCCGATCTGGGATTACTTTTGATCAGCTTTTCCATCCTTATTTGAAAGAAAACTGGGTAAGGAATAACGGCCTCACATTTCTGAAGTCAGATAAAAGTGAAAGAAGACCTTACAAGATTCCTTGAATTAATGAATTGCATTCATGAATGGATCAAATTTTCAAAGGAAATTAACGAAAGGAAACTTGTTTTTATTATTTTTGTAATTAAGAAAAACACTAATAAGATTAATTATTGTAAGGACACGGACACGCATCAATGCATAAATTTTTAGATCTTGTCATCCATTCTATACTAGGAAGCACACTCAATAGCTACGAACTGAAGTAAACGTGAGAGACAATTGTAGTATTAAGGTATTCGACTAGAAACGAGAATACTCGAAAGGCATAGTAAATCATACCATAACCAAGTAAAAATATCGCTATCTCTGATTTACAGGGAAACGTAGGGGAAAGCAGAAATATTCCATTTGTTCGCAGAAACCACCTCTTACATTCCTGCAAACGAGTATACAAGTATATATATATATATATATATATAGGAAAAAATCTTTATAAGAATTTATCAAGTAGTCAGCGTGAAAAACCCATAAGGAAAAAAACCCATCGTTTTTTTTCCGTAAATATATATAATTTATATAAGGGCATTACTATATAATAATGCTTCACGCTTAGAGGGACTAAATAAGTCAAAAACTACCAAAAAATAAGCACATATTTACCGAAAGTGAGAGAATGCAATTTTCAAAGTTAACCTCCTAAAAACATTTAACTTAACGGCAAACCACTGGTTTCATAATTAATACAGCAAAAACTATGTAGTAAGCTGCATCTTTTATTCATCAGTGCACGTATGGTCGAGACACATAAAGAATAAACAAAAATCAACATACCCTGATGTACCCAACACAGTACGATGACTTCTGTTCATCCCTATATATCCGTGAAAGAGGCGGGCTTTTTCAAAATTGCATCTCGGTAACACGTGCTTTTACAGAATAATATTCAGCACTGAATATATTCTAATTATTTATAATATAATATAGGATAACATCTTTATAAGAATTTATCAAGTAGTCAGCGTGAAAAGCCCATAAGGAAAAAAACCCATCGTTTTTTTCCGTAAATATATATAATTTACATAAGGGCATTACTATATAATAATGCCTCACGACTTATTTAGTCCCTGTAATAAAAGATGCAGCTTACTACATAGTTTTTGCTGTATTAATTATGAAACCAGTGGTTTGCCGTTAAGTTAAATGTTTTTAAGAGGTTAACTTTGAAAATTGCATTCCCTCGCTTTCGGTAAATATGTGCTTATTTTTTAGTAGTTTTTGACTTATTTAATCCCTCTAAGCGTGAGGCATTATTATACAGTAATGCCCTTATATAAATTATATATATATATATATATATATATATATATATATATATGTGTGTGTGTGTGTGTGTGTGTGTGTGTGTGTATATATTTACATACATATATATATACATATACACACACACACATATATATATATATATATATGTATATATATATATATATATATATATATATATATATATATATATATATATATATATATATATATATATATATTGTTCCATGTTAGAAAGAACAAAAAATGTACTCCATCTGGTGAGAGATTGTTATTATTTATTTAAAGGACACAACACATGTCTTTAAGTGCTTCTAATAGTTTCATATGTTGCGAAATTTCTCAGGCGTATTCATGAGGCACAAACGCGAAAATGACGAGAAATCAGCATATAGAAAACGCAGATGGTTATAAAAAGCGGAAAACATATATGGTATGTATGTATGTATGTATGTATGTATGTATGTATGTATGTATGTATGTATGCTTGTATGTATGCTCAGTTCACTCAGCTGGCAAAAATGAGTTGTACTTCTACTTCTATGGGCCACTTTTGTCACATCTTGTGTCACGCTGAATCTCTCTATGAGAACTACATTAAGGATACGCGCATCTGTAGAGTGCTCAGTGACTTGCACGTTAATTTCACGAGCAGGCTTTTCTGTTGGTCGGATCAATGGAACACTCATCGTAGCAACCGACAGGATGCCAGTTTTATATATACATATGTTAAATCACTAAAGTTAAAGTCTTGTCATAGAGTGACCAATGGTTTCGCATCCACGAAAGGTACAGCCTTGTGGACAGCCCTTCAGACTCTATAAAAAGGAAAATTTAACTCTTCATCTCGCGGAGGCGGACAAACGCTACGGTGAATTGGTGAAACGGCCATCAGAGAAAAAAACGTTAATGAGTACTGGTTGTCTCCCCTGGGCCAATGGTCAATTTGAAGTGGGGATTTATTTGATAAGGTCTCTAACGAGGCTAATAAAGACCTGCAAAATTGGGATTCTCCATTCGCTGATTAGGCTCGTAAGAGACCTTACGAAATAAATCCCCACTTCCAATTAATCACTGGCCCAGGTGAGACAACCCGTCCTCACTAACGTTTCTTTTTTTTTTTTTTTTTTCTTTTTGTCTGATCGCCGTTTGACTAATACACCGCAGCATTTCTCCGCGAGGTCAAAAGTTAAATTTGTCTTTGTATAGAGTCTGATGAAGGCTGCGGTTTCCGTGAATGCGAAACCATTAGTCACTCTATGACCTGACTTTAACTTTAGTGATTGAATATTTTACTGCTCTATTCCTTAGAGTGTGCTTCTTATTCAGATATATGATATATATACACATACACACACATACACACACACACATACACACATACATACATACATACATACATACATACATACATACATACATACATACATACATACGTCTGTACATACATACGCTTATATTTGTGTCAATATCATTGTGTCCATGAAAATTAGCAATTTCTGCCAATGTGTTTTGGGTTTTACACTCGATAAATTATTTATACTTTATAAACGCATTTAAATGATCGATCATGTGGCGTAGGTTAGTTATGTTTTCCCGTAGTGCTGTGACCTACCTAGGTCGCATGTGTTGAATTGTTTCATTGTCGCATGCTTTGCAAACATCTCTTTAGTGTTCCTTTCTGAGTAACTATCACTGTTTACAGGCAGTTACTGAGACCCCATTGCGTTATCAAACTTTATAGTATAGTCCCTAGTGATATTATTCATGAAGATGCTTTGTTTTTACCTACTCTTGCCTAAAAAGGTCTTTTAACGATAGAAAAGTTGAAAAGATTTTTATATTGAACGTGTTCTGCAATGACCTTATCGCATTTCTCCATAGAGGTTCCGATCTAACAGTGGTTTGTGATGGGGGTGCTGGCGATGGAAGTTTGTTTTCAATCTTGGTCACTGGGGCAGTTTTTCACTGATTTTGAAAACCGCCGGAGAAAGAAGTTAACATCATAATTACAGGAATAACAAAGAGGGGAAACATCTCTCCTCTGGGTCAGAGGGTGGAGCGTATGTATGCCTGACTTTATGCCAGTTAGTCTTTTGTCCTTACTGGATGACGTCAAGAGCAGCACTGGCTCAGATGTACGAGCAATACTTCATTGTATGCCGTACATATTACATGTGCTTTTTAGACTGTCAATAATAGTTATAACATGTTGAATAGCCTCTGGCTCTGAAAAGAAGAGCTAGTCGTTTGGATTCTGACCTAGCTATGTTAAGCACTTTTGCTAGAAGTAGTCGTCGATGACAATGTGTCCGAACGTTTGGACCGATTGTGAAATCTCTAATTGCATACTACTCATGATTAGGGAGCTTCCGATGATGTTTTCTTCATATGAGTAGTGTTTCTGTTATCTTATAATTGAAAAAAAACAGAAACTGACCTAACTCCTGTGAAGGATGCTTCGTTGTTTGTACCCATAGAATCCGTGTTTAGTAACTGGTGTACGTTATCAGCATGTGCTAGAGTGACACACCCAGCCACTTACATATTAAATCAATGAGAAGGCAATTCAGTCCATGAAATGACTAAGTCTCATTGACAAAACTGACATCCATATAACCACTGCTATTGTTTACAGCTTATAACAGTAGCGTCGATAAAATGAATTGTTATTCAAATTTAGTCTTCATTATCCGCTTCTCTTCAATGCTGAATGATATATTATTTCATACAAAAGTCTAAATGTTTCGCCTACATATTTTTTTATCAATTTGGAGTATATACTCTGATATATAATACTTCGTCTTTCATTGTTTTCATTTTTCCAGATCAGTAACTTTGCTCATTCTACCCTATAAAATCCCAACCATTTGCAAAATGATAAACCAATATTTTCTCTTCAGTGTGATCCATTCCTGATGCAATTCAAAAGTTCCAATTAAAAATAAATGTTGTGCTTCAGTATTTTTTCTGGATCAAATCAGTCTCTATTCCACATGAAATGCAGATGTGTTTTCATTTCTTTGAGATTTAATGTTTATTATCATTGTTTAGCCAAACACGCAACACGCAACACACATACATAAATATAGAGAGAGAGAGACATTATATGGATGTATTTATATGTACGTGTTTGTACGTACGAATGTATTTGTGTGTGAGTGTGTATATATGTGTGTATGTATTTACATGAGGTGAATTGGCAGGGTCATTAAGGTGTCGGACGTACTACATTAAAGTATTTATATCTGCTTTCTGCGTGGAGGTCTCCCGACTTCAAATCCCGCCGAAGTCAAATTTGCCTTTAGATTTAAGAATATTACTGCTCCAAACCAACTGTAATGAACTCTTAGGAACAAATGAAAAACAGGAAAAAAAATCATAAAATGTCGTTCATCTGACTGTTCAAACAATGAGAATTAGCCTAAGTGGTGTCCCTTAAAAATATAAGCTCTTTCCTACGGTGGAATTTGAACGGAGGTCTTAA
>NC_142930.1:35112169-35114669 GCF_046866305.1 Octopus bimaculoides | reverse complement strand
GTCTTCTGGGTATCGAACTGTTCTCTGTTTAATCAGTGCAAGAGTCGCAATGTGGTGTACAAGTAAATACTAGAGGAGGCCTGTACGTATATATCGGTGCATCGACCGATATCTTTAAAAACAGATATCAAAATTACATTACCAGTTTTCGAAAACTCCTTAAACGGCACGCAACGTCACTGGCCGATTTTGTCTGGTCACTCAAGGAAGGGAAGTTAAAATACGACCTGACCTTGTCGAATAGAGACATGCAAGTCCCTATAACACACTATCTCGGAAATGACAGCTATGTTTCGAGGAATTGCTGTTTATATCGTTGGCGAAAGCGCGGATTATAAATAGATATGCAGAACGACTACCCAGATGCATACATAGAGTTTAGCACACCTTCACACAGTACAATGGCAATCACACCTAACCAATACAAACCGAACGCAAAAAACACATTACCACGCCCATTCGAATTCATCCCCACCCTGAGTGAGGTGAACAGCAACCATGGAACCTATACCAAGGAAGAATCAGATGAGAACGCTACATGTATTTAGGTATGTTCATATAGGACAGCTGCAAAATGCAACCGTAGGTCACTAGAGTATAGTTACTTTAAGAGAACGTAATAGACTGATTAACTAAAGAGATAAAAATTTTATTATGCTTTATTATGTTTATTATGTTTGTATACAGTTTATATATGTTCGTATATGATACTTTTGAATGCAAGCATATGTCACTGGAATATTCTAACAAAAAGGTACTAGAGTATAGCTTTTGAAAAAACGTAGTAGATGAATAAACTAAAGAGATAAAAATATGCTTTATTACGATGATATACAGTTATCTATGTTCATATATGAAACTTTAGAACGCAGCCGTATGTAACTAAAATATGCTAACAAAATGTTACAGCTTGAAAAACTAACGAGGCAGTAACAATACACAGATCTAGATGGGAATG
The DNA here is from genome assembly GCF_046866305.1 of Octopus bimaculoides. NCBI lineage: Eukaryota > Metazoa > Mollusca > Cephalopoda > Octopoda > Octopodidae > Octopus > Octopus bimaculoides. The sequence goes on along the minus strand of NC_142930.1, from coordinate 35,113,711 downwards.
TGTGCATGTGTGTATGTGTGAATGTATGTGTATATATAAATATATGCATTTGCGTATGTGTGTGTGTGTATTGTGTGTGTGTGTGTGTGTGTGTGTGTGTGTGTGTGTGTGTGTGTGTGTGTGTGTGTGTGTGTGTGTGTGTGTAAACATTGCACACTACTGTCTATATTAATTTTTTCATTTGGGGGAACAGAAAGAATTTGCATGGAGCAAGGCCAGGCAAATAGGGTGTGTGGGTAAGTGAGGCCGTGCCATTTTTGACAAAACCTGTTCGCAACAGCATTGTCATGATGAAACCATCACTCTTCACTTTTCCACTGTTTCTCGCAAACTACTAAGTAAAATGTCTGGTTAGCAGTTTGACCAGGAAGAATGAATTCCGTACGGACAATTCCATTTGCATCGATGAAATAGATCAGCATTCTCTTGGCTCTGGACTTCACTTGACGCGCTTTTGGCGGGCGTGGTAACATTGAATGCTTCCATTGACTTGATCGCTGCTTTGTTTCCGGGTCGTAGCCATAACACCAGCTTTCATCACCAAGGATGACCTTTGGAAAAAGGTCCGGATCAACTTCCATCTGTTCTTTCAGTTCACGACACGCATTCAGTCGTGACTGCTTTTGATCTTCCGTGAGCAAGCGAGGCACAAATTTTGCAGCAGCTTTTTTTTTTCATTCACAATTCCTCACTCAAAATTCGTTCGCGGGAGATCCAGGACTCACCAGCCATATCAAGTTCGTCACTTGTTTGGCGACAGTCCACCAAGATCAGTTCATGAATTTTCGTGATGCGGTCATTCGTTCGGGAGGTCGACGGTCGCTCTGAACGAAGTTGATCTTCAAGCGATAAGTGACCATTCCTAAAACGTGAAAACCATTCCTAAAACGTGAAAACCATTCTTAAACTTGTCTTTTGCTCTGGCAGCGTCCTGCTGTTTGCAGTGCGACAAGTGTTTCGGATGCTATTTTCCCCCAACAGGAAACAGAATTTCACGGAAGTGCGCTGTTTCTTCATTTCAGCCATTGTTGCAATGGCTGGCACTGCAAAACAAAGACACCACGTGGCAGAACGATTTCAGTTAACGACGTCGGTTGGCAGACTGATGCGGGAAGGTCGCGTCAAGTGATTTATAGTGGTGAAAGCCTGAACTATAACAGGCTTGCCCCCCCCCCCCCGAGATCGTTTCTGGTTACTTTTGGGATGTATATTACGCATAATATTACGCATGTATATTACGCATAATAACGTCAAACGGGAAGAAAAAACATGCTCAAATAGAAAAGAACGCATAGATATTATATTCATAGTGATAAATTGTCTGTGGGGCGCATTTGCTCACTCCCTCCAACAAATCGACATTGTCTTTATAGGTGGATGGTGTGCCACATGTGAGGTGTTGAAGTGATCATAGAGTCATGTGAAATGGAGTGCTTTGCTCTAGAGTGCAACACACTTTCCAGTTCGAGAATCGAAACTTAGATATTGTGTTTATCTCCCTACCCACTATGCCATCGACCTAACATACACTCACACACATAC
>NC_142930.1:35102169-35109669 GCF_046866305.1 Octopus bimaculoides | reverse complement strand
AAACTATATGAAACAAAGGCATTTCTCTTCCACTTTTTATATTTTTTTCCACATATTTTCAACTCATAACTTTGCCACGTGGTGTATACTGAATCTTCAGTATCTTTGTACCTTGTACAGTTTCATATTTCTACTATATATATATAGAATAGACTTCATGTTCATTTAAATGAAGGAAACAAAACAGAGAGTTAAGATAATAATAATTATTTATTATTAAAAAATTGGTAATTTTTACTTCTGACACCCATTTCCATTAGAGCTCAAGAGGAAAATTACAAATTTATGCTATAAATTTGCATTTATATGTTCTGAGCATAATTTCAGAAGAGAAAAATATATACATTAAGATATGACATGGTGACCTTTCCGTTCATGCAAGCAGACTAAATAAGGAGTTATTATTTTTATTGTTATGTGTGATTGAACGGTTAATGGATCAGTTAGACTATAATGGGTAATGGGGTAAAGTAAAGAATAAGATAGAATAGAATAAAATAAAATAAAATACGTAAAGTAAAAATGGAAATAAAATAAAATGGAGAAAAATTTTAAATAAATAATATAACAATAAAATTAAAATAAGTAAATAAAAGAGGGACTAGAATATCCAATTATTATTATTATCATATATATATATATATATATATATATATATATATATATATTCATAACCATTTACGTATATAAAAAATAACGCATGAATCCAAAATTAATCAATCAGTGCCCATTGGTTGAGGAGATTTTAAATTGGTGTACATACGCAATAGCGTCTCTAGAGGGAAAAGTGTCTAGTTATAACGGTTATTGAAATACATACGCAGACACAGGCATATATCCATTTAAATGTAAATAAACACATATATATATATATATATATATATATATATATATATATATATATATATATATATATATATATACATATATACACATGTATAGATATATACATATATATATATATATATATATATATATATATATACATATATACCTACATACATATGCATACATGCATACTCACACACAGACGTACTTACACATACATACATGCATATACATAAATACATAAGTATACAAAAACATACTTTCACATGCGTATATATATTGTGCGTATAATCAAATGTTTATATACACTATATAGTTTTCAAATTAGCTTATAAGAATATGTTAAAATATAGTTATTGATGTAAGCTATAAAGGCAACGATATTGTGTATCATAATTTGTATTGTATAATCGATGTTCTTTATTTATGTATTTGTTTAGATGGGAAGAAGAGACTTACTTGAGTGGAAATAATAACTATAACGAGTACTGATCAAATTCCAATTTGTTATATAGGTAAATGATTATTAATTAATATGTAGGTAATGATATTAAGTAATTTCTAAGAAAATGTTAAATTATAGTGATTAATGTAAGGTTATGGAGCCAAAACTAATGTGTAATATAAGTGTTATAGTCATTATTATTTAGATATATATAAATACACGGAAGGAAGAGAGTTACAATAGCAGAGTTAATGGCTCCAAGGGTTCAGAAAAATTCTTCAAATAAAAGGTCACATATTAATTTCAATTTATTATTCATATGTTTTATAGCTATGTTATCCTATAATATAATCAAATATTTTAAAATTAAACTTAGAAAACACATATTTCGCTGCGTGACAACAAAAAATATTTTTCTTCATTTCGTAAGTGAAGTAAATATTTTTAAATGTAAGGATTCTAAAAGTTTCTTCAGTACACAAGTTACATCACCTGTTTGAGACTTTATAAGAACTTGCAGAACAAATAATGCCCCATCTAATTTTAAATTCAATGTTATTATCCTTTAAATCCCACATGAACTTACTTAATCCGGTGGAATTAATTTTTGTCGATTTTTAAAACTATGTAGGTGGTTAACCATTCTGATTTTAATCCTAATGTCGGCAGAGCCTATATAATAATATTTTTTCCTTGAGATTCTACTGTACACTGGTAGACTACGTTATCTTTCCTACATGGATTTTTAAATTTACAATTAGTTTTAACTTTACAGTCACAATAATCGTTTACATTCTTTTATATATATTTATTAGAATAATTGGTTGTAAGGGAGCTACTGTGGTTTATTTTCCTCCTGTCGTTCGGGAATCTATAGCCGTTAGTATTATTGTAAAAGATTAGGAAACTGGGTTTAAATTGAGTTGAATTAATATCTTGGATATTTCTATTAGAGTAGAATTTATTTAATTTTCCATTGTTAATGGATGATATAATTGAGAACAGGCTACGCGTAAGACTAAAGCCAATTTTGATATTTTTATAATTGATAATATCACTACATTTTATATCGATGTTAAAATGCTTATAAATAGACTTATATATCGATTTAATTATATTACTTTAAATTTGCATTGCATATGAAATAACTAACCAAATCCTATTTTGCTCATCAGAATTATTTTTAGAAAGCTTGTGATCATTTTTAGATTTAGAAGAGTTAATGGAAGGAGTATATGATTTGTTTTTACTATTTCGAATATTGTATGAATTATCAATAGTCTTGGTATTCAAGGTAATTATTTGTTTATTCCTATCATTATGTTATTTAATTATATATTTATCTTATGGGAATAAGTATAACTATTGAATGGTTGTTTATTATTAATCTGAGGTTTGTATTCTTTTATTCTTTTATTTGTTTCAGTCATTTGACTGCGGCCATGCTGGAGCACCGCCATTAGTTTAGAAAATCTACCCACCCTAGGATTTATTCTTTGTAAGCCTAGTACTTATTCTACCGGTCTCTCTTGCCGAACCGCTAGGTGTCGAGGACGTAAACTCACCAGCATCGGTTGTCAAGCGATGTTGGAGTGACTAACACAGACACACAAACATACATGCACACACACGCACATATATACGACGGGCTTCTTTCAGTTTCCGTCTACCAAATCCACTCACAAGGCTTTGGTCAGCCTGAGACTATTGTAGAAGACACTTGCCCAAGGTACCACGCTGTGGAATTGAACCCGCACACAGCAACTCCTGCGCGCCTATAACACAGCCACTCCTGGATTTTCCTATATTGTGTTTACTATTTCGAGGTTGGTTCATACTAATTTTAAGTTTATCTTCATTATCACTTCGCGCTTTATTAACAGAGGTATTATGAATTTTACATCTATTTTTACTACTAGTTATAACTTTAACAAAATTTCAAAACTTACAGTTTTAGTTCTTGCCTTATAGTTAATTCTATCGTATTTATTTATATCGTTTGGTCTATGGAATTATATTTTGTCTCTATATCCAGCTTTAGCTAGAGCCATGTTGTAATAATCTGCGTATTTTATAAATATGTCTTCATTAGATGATAGATGTGTTAGTCATTTCCCAGTATTTGAGACTAAAGTGTTTTTAATTGATCTTGGATGATTACTTAGGAAATTAATATAGCTTAAATTCGTATTTAATTTATGAAAAGATTCTAATATTAGATTGAAATTAACATGCAAAAAGTTAACTGAGTTTTTTTTTTTTTTTTTTCAATAGAGAGGGAAAGTCCATGTCTGTTGAAACATTTATAAAATCGCTTCTTAAATAATTCTAATTAGATGCATTCTTGATGACAAAATGTTATCGTCCCTATACAATCTACCCCTAGTTTTAGGAAATTCATCATGCTGGTCACGCAACAGGTAGATTCTAACAAGATATTTGTTACTTGGGCCGAATCAGCCGCACCCATTATAATATCGGATCAACCAGGAGTAACATTTCTAGCTCAAAATTTATTATCAAAGTTGATTATAGATTTACGAGCCGTTAGGATAACATTAATTTTATTCATATTAAGATTAGTATATCGTTTTGCAAAAAGAAGGGCCTTGTTAAGTACAGTAGGGTTGATAGAGGATAGGTAATTATCAATGTCTATTTGTAAGAATTTACACTTGACCTTATTTTGAATTATACTAAACCAACTAACTGCTTCTTGAGTATTAAACTATAATTCAAGAGATATTTTATTTCTAATTATGTTTATGTATTTATATAAAATTATTTTACTTAATCTACCCAAGACTTACCAGGGTATATTAGTCTAACCTTTGGATTGGTTTGAAAGTTATTATTATGGCCTTTTAATGTAATCTGAGGTCTAATAGGAATAATATGTGTGTGTGTGTGGTGTGTGTGTGTGTGTGTGTATGTGTGTGTGTGTGTGTGTGTGTGTGTATGTGTGTGTGTGTGTGTGTGTGTGTGTGTGTGTAGGGATAATATATACACATATTTATATGCGTATGTATGTATTCGGATAATATATATATATGTATGTATATATACATGTATGTATGTATATATACATGTATGTATATATGGGAGAATATACAAATAATAACAACAGACGAGGACAGGTGGTGTAAATAACAAAAGTATATATTAGTATGACGCTCGGGAATACGGAAAGTTAGGTGATACAAGAAATTGACAAAACATCCAGATAGACGATACAAAGAAAACACGGACAGGTCATTCGGAGTTTTCTTTCTTCAGTCGAGATCCAGATTATCCTTGCAATTTCGGCTGGTTATTCTCGATATTGCTCCAATCTGGCCAGCCCCAAGGAAGAACTAAGCTAAGAGCATTAGATTCCTTGGAAGAAAGCAGTGAATATATACAAAAAGAAGGACGGAAAAAACGAACAATGTTAAACAAATACAGCAGGAATAATAACGGGACAAAACAACAGTTGTCTTTCGACTAAGGACGAATAAAATTAAGCTGGCGTATATGGAAATAAGGTTTTACAGTCGGCACAGAGCAAGGGTCATAGTAGTTATGGAAGACTAATATATAGATAAGTAATGCAAACAATAAAAAGGCAGCAACAAGATATAAAACAGCACTTTGTAAGTTACAAAAGCAAAGTACTAACTAATTTTCAACAGTTGCAGTGGAGCTTCATTTGCTAAACAGGCTCCTTTACAAAACATTAGCTATTTGCTAAATTATATACTGAATTTCGGACATAAATTCTGCATTTGTATCGATTTGTATATTAATAATAGGCGCAAGAGTGGTTATGTGGTAAGTAGCTTGATTACCAACCACATGGTTCCGGGTTCAGTCCCACTGCGTGACACCTTGGGTAAGTGTCTTCTACTATAGCCTCGGGCCGACCAAAACCTTGTGAGTGGATTTGGTAGAGAGAAACTGAAAGAATCCCGTCGTATATATGTGTGTGTATATATATATATATATATGTGTGTGTGTGTATGTGTGTGTGTGTGTGTGTGTGTGTGTGTGTGTGTGCGTGCGTGCGTGCGTGCGTGCGTGCGTGCGTGCGTGTATGTGTGTGTGTTTGTGTGTCTGTGTTTGTCCCCCCACAATCGCTTGACAACCGATGCTGGTGTGTTTACGTCCCCCGTAACTCAGTGGTTCGGCAAAAAGCGAACGATAGAATAAGTACTAGGCTTACAAAGAATAAGTCCTGGGGGCGATTTGCTCGACTAAAGGCGGTGCTCCAGCATGACCGCAGTCAAATGACTGAAACAAGTAAAAGAGTAAAAGAGTAATTAATATTTACAGCTTCAGTTTGAGTAGCTACTAACTTGCCGACACAGAGGACATTCCCTTTGTATAATATATGCCTTATGTTTATATGAATATACATATTTAGATACATTTTCGTGTGTGTTCGTGGCGGTATATTTTAATCATATAAGCATATATAGCTTGTGTGAAAGCGTGTTCTTTAAAAATATGTAGATATATAAATATCTACATACAGAGAGAGGGGGGAGGGACGGAGGGAGGGAGGGGGTATATATACGCACACATACATATATATGCAAACACATGTACGCAATCACGTACACAGGCGCACACACATACACAAACACACATACACAAACACACACACATATATATGTATGTACGTATGTATGTATGTAATTATTCTGGTATGTGTGTGTGTGTGTGTGTGTGTGTGTGTGTGTGTGTGTGTGTGTGTGTATCTGCCGGTATGCTTATTTGTGCGTGATTCATGTGGATGCATAGGTTAGATATTGTATACAAATGTGGATGTGTAGGTTAGATACTGTATACAAATGGTAAGTTTTCTACTGCTGAGCGACCACTTCAGTTTCCTGCAGATGAACAGAACGTCAAGTTAGCCTGAATATGACTTAAGAGTCCATAATGTTTGTGTAATGTTTATTTTTATGTGAATAACAGTACCGAAGTGAAGATTGATATATTTCAGTAGTCATTAGATACATGTTAAATACTGACATTTTGTACACACACACGCACACACACACACACACCTATATGCGTGCGCATATAGCTTTACATACATATATACATAGAAATAGACAGAGGGAGGGAGGGGAATCACTCCCACATACATACACACATATATACATAGTTTATAATGGTGCCTACACTAAGAAATTCATAGTCTATGATGAATATAATTGACTGAACTATATTTAACGATATAGCCTGATCACGGTAATACATCGTGTAGAAGTTATATATCCACCCTTGATAATCATTAGATGATAATCCTAAATCTCATTCGAATGTTAGCACTGTTTATGAATTGCTATTACTATCAATGCGTGGAGACGCAATGGCCCAGTGGTTAGGGCAGCGGACTCGTGGTCATAGGATCGCGGGCTCGATTCCCAGACCGGGCGTTGTCAGTGTTTATTGAGAGAAAACACCTAAAGCTCCACGAGACTCCGGCAGGGGATGGTGGCGAACCCTGCTGTACTCTTTCACCACAACTTTCTCTCACTCTTCCTTCCTGTTTCTGTTGTACTTGTAATTCAAAGGGCCAACCTTGTCCCACTGTGTCACGCTGAGTGTCCCCGAGAACTACGTTGAGGGTACACGTGTCTGTGGAGTGCTCAGCCATTTGCACGTTAATTTCACGAGCAGGCTGTTCCATTCATCGGATCAACTGGAACCCTCGACGTCGTAAGCGACGGAGTGCCAACAACAACAAATTACTATCAATGCATAATACCTGTAACAAATGTACAACGCATTTGATACTGAAATTCATTTTGTGTAAGTTCGCTTTAAAATTGGAGTGTAATGTCCATATAGAATATATCTAGAGTAGCGAGCATAAAAATGTAATTACCCCATAGATCACAGCAGTTTATTTAAAATCATCCGAAGCTATTGGCCTCTCATCTTCATTTATATATACTTCCACATATATTCACGATCGCGAAAAGCACAGACATCATATATATATGTGTGTGTGTATAGATGTGTGCATATATGTAAATGCATACACACGCGCACACACACACACACACACACACACACACACACACATATATATATATATATTATTTTATTCTTTTATTTGTTTCAGTCATTTGACAGCAGCCATGCCAGTGCACTGCCTTTAGTCGAAGAAATCATCCCAACGACTTATTCTTTGTAAGCCTAGTACTTATTCAATCGGTCTCTTTGGCGGAACC
>NC_142930.1:35092169-35094669 GCF_046866305.1 Octopus bimaculoides | reverse complement strand
AACGATACATGGAACGAAACTAACAACGATTCGTCGTATAGTACGTCTTCTGAAGCACCTTCGCAAACTCCTCTTCCACTCTGGACAACAGTGATACTCGGTATCATGGCGGGTGTGTGCAGCCTAGTCACTGTGCTAGGTAACGCCATGGTACTGTTTTCCTTTGCTATTGAGCGAACCATTCGCCAACCGACGAACTATTTTATAGCATCTTTGGCAGTATCTGATCTTTTGATCGGATCGTTTTCAATGCCATTTTTCACATCGTATCTTCTACTTGGATATTGGCCCATGGGTCCTTGGCTATGTGATCTCTGGCTATCACTAGACTGGACAGTGTGTCTAGCTTCACAATATACAGTATTTCTAATTACAATGGATCGTTTTTTGCTCTGTTAAACTTCCAGCCAAGTACCGGAACTGGCGGACAGAAAGAAAAGTAATAATTATGATAGCCGTGATATGGGTGTTACCAATTTCAATTTTTTTCACTTGTATTATTGGTTGGCAATTTTTTGTTGGAAAGCGGACTGTGCCAGAACGTGAGTGTGAAGTACAATTCATGAGTGATCCGGTGTTTCTTCTACTATTAACAATTGGATATTATTGGACAACATTAATTGTTATGTGCGGTCTATATACAGGCATTTACAGAGTGGCCTTGATGTTGCAGAGAAAATCAGAAGCAAAACATAAAAAAATAAGTGCTGCAATGGAAATGGCAACAGACCAGATACGACAAGCTCACTCTCTAAGAGCAGGGCATGTTGACAAAACGGGGGTTGGTAAGGATCACAAAGATGGAAACAATGTAGCAATGACCACAACAAGTTTCAGTTCTAAGCGAAACAGTGAAAAGGAAGAAGAGCGGTCAAGTAGTCCAGCTTTTGCTTCAGATGATGAAAATAGTAGTCAGTCTCCTAAACCATCCAAGAAACCATCTCCGAAGGATCTTCCACAATTACTGTGTGATATTGGGAAAGTCCCGGCCGGTTTAATTGAAGATGCACCTATGGCAACGAGTAAGAGTCATATTAAAGCCAATGGCAGCAAAAAAAATAAGGGAAATCTAAAATTTTCAACGAAACAAAGTCAGAAAAGCAAGAATAATGTAGCAGAAAGTTTAAACAATAGATCTATGTCAAATGCTAACACAAATACTGTTATGGCATTATATGAACCTGCCGAAGTGAAAACTGCTCAGAAATCATCGAGATCGACTTCTTTAGTTGATAAACAAAACTCTACAATCCCTCTTCTCATAAATGAAACCAACAAATTTGCCTTTGAAGAAGGAATTCAAGAAACTGAAAATATATTAAAGAACGAAGATAATGCGGCAGTGGATGACGAAGAAGAGGAAGTTTTGATAGACTGTAGTATTCCTCACTTAGAAGCTGAATCCGCTGAAAGTGTAAAGCTTCTTCCAGAGATCATGCCAGACGTGACATATACTGGAGACAACAATTTGATAACTTTGGATTCATGTGAACCTGAGAGCAATGAAGCCCAGAATTCTCCTGTTTGGAAGAGGAGATCTCTGGTCAAGTATTCAGCATCATCTCCGGCCATAGACCTAACCGCTTCTTCGTCAGCAGTTGCGGAAGCCAGTTATTCTAGTTATGATGAAGATGGAGGAGAGGGAGGCGAAGAAGGAGAAATGACCAGTTTACTTCAGCAGTGTATCTCTCAACCTTCTGTGATGATGACGGCCACAACAGCAACAACGCCCCCACCAACTACAATGTCCTCAGAAATAACAACAGCTGAAATGGAACCAGAAATTGATAATACTGCAGCCACAATACTTACTATGGCAATGGAGGAAATACCGAAAGTGAATTCCACAGCTTCGGACTTTTCTCCTCATTGTCCTGATAATTCGTTTCGATTTCCCGACACAGATTATGAGAAAGAAAATACAAATTTAGCCAATGAAGGCGCCATATTGGAAAATTACGAAAACATACAAGAACAACTAGAAGAGCAGCATCAGCAACACCATCCCCAACAGGAAGAAAAACAAATAGAGCAAGAAGAAGAGCAAGAAAAACCACAACAAACTGAGGACAACAATGAGCTGCAGAAACAATTAGAACAGGAGCAACAACAAAAGCAACAGCACCTAGAAGAGGAACAAACACAGAAACCAGAAAAGCAAGATCCACAACAAAAACAGGAAAAACAGAAACTGCAGAAACCGCATACCACAAACAATCAAAATGATGATTTGACTAGTGTAACATCTAAACGTAATCTAAAATACAGCAGCCCTTTCCAAACCATAGTGAAAAATATGGGTAAACAGAAGGTACGGCGGAGATCAAAGAAAGAAAAGACGAAATCAAAATCAGAAAATCGTGCAAGGAAGGCACTGAGAACAATTACATTTATCTTAGGTGCCTTTGTTCTGTGTTGGACACCATATCACTTAATGGTGGCCATAATCGGTATGGGAGGAGGCAACAGTGAAGTTAGTGTCACCCTGTATAAAATTACT
>NC_142930.1:35079669-35087169 GCF_046866305.1 Octopus bimaculoides | reverse complement strand
TGCGTCTTCAACATCAAATCCTGTGGAACATAAAAGAGCATATATTATAATGTAAAGAATCAAGCCTTGTGAATCAACAGATACATTTACTGTTGTCTTGAACTTAATGTCTATTTTGTACGTGCTTGTGTTTGTGTGTATGTTCACACACACACACACACACACACACACACACACACACACACACACACACACACACACACACACACACATATATATATATATATATTATATGCAGATATGTATATGTATATGTATTTATATATATATATATATATATATATATATATATATATATATATATAGATATGTATGTATGTATATATATGTGTGTATATATATATATATGTATATATATATGTGTATATCCATATATCTATATGTGTGTGTATATATATTTGTATATATATATGTATATATATATATGTACATTATGTAATTAAGTGTGTATGCATATATATATATATATATATATAGAGACATACATAAACATGCTCAAATATACGGTCACACGCATCTACATTTGAGTATGCATGCGTGTGTATTTTTGTATGCGTGTGTATTTTTGTGTGCGTGTGTGTACGTAAGTGTGTGCGTGTGCAAATGTAAATATTTTTTTCTAGAACTACGAATCTTTCTCAAACCAAACCGTAATTCTTCACTGTTTCAATCACAAATCTTATTTCTTATTACGTATCGTATATTTAAAAAAAAGCGGGAACAGAAAAGTCAAACAGAAAAATTTTATTTCATATTTGTATACAATAAATTCATTTTGCAAATGGGAAGACATTAATCGGACAGACTGACTTGGGAGGGAATGTACCTTCATTCCTGGACTTGTATCACAACTGCTTTGGTGAAGCTACAAGCGAGAAATTAACTAAATGACGAATATATGCTGCATTATTATGAAAAAAAAAATATTGCATAGTGAAATACAAAGGAGACTTCATCAGGTGGATATCCATATACATACAGCTCACATACTTACACTCAAATACATGTATATGACTACAGATATACATAAGCCAATAGATATAGTTAACATACTGAACATAGGTGGAACATTATTATAGTTTCAAATTGTACATCTCTTTATATCATTTCTATTTCACTCGATAAGCGCGTATGTGAGTGCATATCAAGATGTATATTTTCGTGCGTGGGTTTAGGTCAAAACGTGTGTATGTGTATGCTTGTGTATTTGTTTGCGTGTGCGTGTATATAGACATATGTACACATATGTGTGTATGCAGGTATATATATATTTATATATGTGTATGTGTATGGCCATATACATATATATATATGTATATATATATATATATATATATATATATATATATATATATATATATATATATATATGTGTGTGTGTGTGTGTGTGTGTGTGTATATATATACATACAGTGTACATTTAAACACATAAGAGAGATGTCCATAATAGGACATCTAACCTTCTAGAAGGAGCAGTCAAACTCCAAACCACAATTAGGGGTGATTTCGAAAGGGAATGAAAAGTAAAAATATTTACCATCTATATCCTGAACCATGGTTTCAAGCTATTTTCAGCAAAATAATAGCTTGAAACTATGGTTCAGGAAATAGATGGTAAATGTTTTTATTTTACATTCCCTTTCGAAATTACCCCTAATTGTGGTTTGGAGCTTGACTGCTCCTTCTAGCGGGTTAGATGTCCTATTATGGACATCTCTCTTATGTATTTAAATGTACACTGCATATATTTATATGAATAATATATAGTCTATTGACTAGTTTTTTCTTCTCACTAGACCACTGGTAGCAAAAAAATTTCTAAATTTTTTTGCTACCCTCAGATTTATTAATAATGTATGTATATATATATATATATATATATATATATATATATATATATATATATATATATATATATATATATATATATATATATATATATGTATGTATGTATATGTATATGCATATATATAAATATATATATTCATATATGTATATATATATATATATATATATATATATATATATATATATATATATATATATATATATATATATATATATATATATGTATATACATATATATATATATATATATATATATATTCATATATGTATATGTATATATATATATATATATATATATATATATATATATATATATATATATATATATATATATATATATATATATATATATATATATATATATATATATATATATATATATATATATATATATATATATACATATGTATCTATATATATGTATCTGTATATTATATTCGTATTATATCTACCCACTAGAAACCACGAACAACAAATATATTTCTATGTAGACACTAGATAATTGACATGGGGTATGTTATGTTCTAAAGAACATAAGATTAATCTTTTGAAATTGAAATACAAATGTTGATACATGTAGTTACATCCCTTTATATATACATATATATATATGTGCGTGTGTATGTGTGTATACACATATGTATATATATATATATATATATACAAATAAATACATATATACACATATACTCATACATGCATTTTTTTTTTTAAGTTTCAGCTTAGAGCTGCGGCCATGCTGATGCACCACCATGTATATGTGTGCGTATATATATGTATATATATATATATATATATATATATATATATATATATATATATATACATATATAGAATATATATATATATACATATACAGAATATATATATATATATATATATATATATATATATATATATATATACAGATCGACATATAAATGTTGTGTGGACTTGTACTTCAAGATACACATATATATATATGTATGTGTGTATGTGTGTATGCGTTTTCTCTGAACAAACTGCTCAGATTTATTTGAAGCGATCCAAAGTTTGTGCCGTACATTAGTTCTATCCCTCCATCAAATTTCCCACACACGTGCTCGCTGTGCCACTTGTCAGATGTTAAACTGTTTACAGAGCAACGTAAACCGAAATGTTTTGCTGAAGAACACAACGCATTTCCCGTTCCGGAATTCGAAACCACGATCGTAGGTGCAGCCCTCACTTTATGTATATGTATATATATATATATATATATACACACACACACACGTATGTGTAGGAGTGGGGAGAGAAACAGACAGACAGAAAGAAAGAGAGAGATCGTGTTTGTATGCATGTATGCATGTATGTATGTAAGTTAATCACTGAGAAGAAAGTGTATAATATAACGTGAGGATATAAAAGTAGAAATATATATAGCTAATATAAACGCATTAAATAAAAATATATAAGTTACTTGAATACAGGTCAGTGGTCGGTCAAACCCTGTGGAATTCAGGCAGCTGATTAAATGGTTTCCATTAGACTGAAAGTTTCAGAAAAATGTTTATTCTTAAGAGATTTAAGATGTCCATTTGTCATTTATATGAAATAAATGAGTTCTTGTTTCTGAATGTGTGTGTATTTTGTATGTATATGTGTGATGGGTTGCGTGTCTGTGAATGTATATTTGCGAAAAGTGATGTTATTTACAAATACTGATTGTGTGTCAAAAATCTATTCAAAACATATAATTTTAATATTGTCCATAATTTTTTTCTTGACCGACTACTGAATAACATTCATCTAACTTTTGATCGATGGCTTTCTTCGTTTAACTCATTCATACCAACTGCATATACTTACTTGTTTGATTTCATTTTACGTTTACCTCTACATCCGATATTGTTTTTCCTTAAATTTGTTCTTAACCTGTGAACAGTTTCACCAGTTGTCCAATACCAATTTGTAAAATTTCCTTTCATTATATCCATAACAAATGTAAAATACTACCGAAACAGTGCAGGTTCTTAATGAGGTTTTCCTTTCGATTTCCTACAAGAGAAACTGTAGCTGATCATATTTCACTAGCTCACTATGCCATGAGGTGAAACTTGAAGTCCAGTTAACATGAAACTGAAAATGAATTTGAATCAGTCACAAAAGGTCCGGCTGTTAATTTTAAACAAGCGTTAAAATAATAACTTCCATTTAACATTTTCTTATATAAACGAATTATGTATGTATGTATGTATGCATGAATGTATACGTAGACATAGACACACACACACACACACACACACACACACACACACACACACACACACACACACACACTATATATATATATATATATATATATATATATATATATATATATATATATATATATATATATATATATATATATATATATATATATATCAGGTCATACCATAAGTTCTGTCCGATTTTACCTATTTTTAAAATTGAATGAAATTTAATAGTATTTTAGAATGTCTATTGGAATTAAAATTATTTTTATGCACTTGTGTACATTTAAACTAATTAAATATTATTTTACAGAATAATAGAATTAAACTTTCTTTGATTAAAACGCTTTCTAACATGGAAGTATCCAAAGAGCATTTGAGGCACATAGTGCTTTATGAGTACAAAAAAGGAAACTCTGCAGCCGAAGCAACTCGAAATATACATTCAGTTTATGGGAAAGAATGTTTGAATGAAATGACTTGCAGAAGATGGTTTTCAGAATTCAGAAGTGGAGATTTCAGCCCTGAACATGAAGATCGAACAGGAGGCATTACTTGAAGAAAATCCTGTATTATCAGTTGAAGAATTGGCAATAAAGCTTAGTTCAAATCATACAAATTTTCATCGTCGACTTCAACAACTTGGAAAGGTTCCTAAACTAGGAAAATGGGTGCCTCACGAACTGTCCGAAAACAACCGCAAATCCCGAGTTGACATTTGCTCTTCTCTCCATTCTCGCGAACTCATTTCACCTTTTTTGGATAGACTTGTGACTGGTGACGAAAAATGGATCTTCTATCGAAATGTTAAACTTCGTAAACAGTGGCTTAGTAAAAGGGAAAGAGCGCAAGCACAACCTAGAAGGGAACTTCATGGGAAAAAGGTTCTTCTCTTTATCTGGTGGGATTGTAAAGAAGTAATTCACTTTGATTGTTACCACTTAATGCTACAATCAATGCTCAAGTCTACTGTTATCAATTAGAGCGTTTGAACCAAGCTTTGAAGAACAGAAGACCCGCTTTAGTGAATCGGAAAGGAGTGATGTTTCATCAGGACAATGCGCAACCCCACACGGTTAAGATCACATCACAGAAGACCGAAGATCTTGGTTGGGAAAAAATTCTTCATCCACCTTATTCTCCTGATCTTGCTCCTTCAGACTACCATTTGTTTCGCAAGCCAGGAGGTGATCGAACTGACATTTAAGAGTTCTTCGATTTGAAAGCAAAACAGTTTTGCATTGATGGGATTATAAAGCTTGTAAATAGATGGAAAGAAGTCATAGGTAATGCATTGATGATTAAATATCAATTAAATATAACATTTGATCACTTGTTTTCTTTATTCAAAATTCGAACAGAACTTATGGGATGACCTGTTATATATATATATATATATATATATATATATATATATATATATATATATATATATATGTCTAGTAATTTATAAGAGTCCATACAAGAATATGTATACGTATAACTACACACACACATAGACACACATACGCACACATATACATATGTATATACATATATATAAATATAAATATATATATATATATATATATATATATATACATATATTTATATATGTATGTTTGTGTGTGTGTGTGTGTGTGTGTGTGTGTGTGTGTGTGTGTGTGTGTGTGTGTGTGTGTGTGTGTGTTGTATGAGCACGTTTTTTTTTCGATGAATTGCGAAGCGGTGACGAATGACAGATCGGTAAATAGTAATAATATTTTATAAACTTAAAACTTATAAGCGATCCCCGTGTATTGACTAATACAAACAGGCTCCAGTATACATGCTCCAGCACGGCCGCGATCAAATGACTGAAAAAAGTAAAAGAATAAAAGAATATGCAGACACACGTCTTGTGTGTATGTCTGGTATGTGTGTTATTGATGCATTTAGTTTTATAAAGATGAAGCTATATTTATCCCGAATGAAACTATGAACAAGATAAAAAGCATCTGTATGGCGCAAAAGTACCTATTCTGCGGTGTATTGAATTATTTTTTTCTTGCCTAGTTCATTCTACCAAAACCGATAAACTCTCGGAATCCCGTTCACCATTACAAATAGCTATATAGCCAAACATGTAAGTACATACATACACATCCGCATGCACACACTGACACCCATTTATATGCTCATGTAGCTAGCGACATTACATATGGGGAGGACATATGTGCCTGTATGTATATGTATATGTGTATAGGGGGAGAGACAGACAGACAAACAAACAGACTAACAGACAGACAGGAGAAGAAAGAGCTAGTAGCAGACTTTCCTATATACAGACCTATTCTACCTTCATTTAGGCACACATATTTTCATTCATGGTGCATGACCAAGTGGTTTTTTACGTATATATACATGTGTGTGTGTGTGTGTGTGTGTGTGTGTTTGTTTGTGTGTTTGTGTGCTTGTGTGTGTGTGTGTGTGTGTGTGTTTGTGTGCTTGTGTGTGTGTGTGTGTATGTGTGTGTGTGCGTGCGTGTGTGTGTGTGTGTGTGTGTGTGTGTGTGTGTGTGTGTGTGTGTGTGTGTGTGTGTGTGTGTAAACAACCACTTGGTCATGCACACTCATAAAAGCTTACGTGTGTACGATTGCATCCAAGCAACACATTCCACCACACATAAATACCTTTGCTGGACAAGAGTAAGCCTTTGTAGAGATACAATTCCCGGCAAACTGGTTCACAATAGACGCTGATCTTGTTGTGTGGTTACGAATGTCACTACACAGCTATAGAGCTTCCTGTTCCATCGAAGCTGCACAGCACTGGACTTAATCATGTTTAACACCACTGGTTGGACCTTATGCCACTTTTAGCAGTTTTCTTTCTATAGCAAGCATTCGGACCAGATTTCTGCTTTGATGATAACTTCCTCCACTCTGACAAACTCGGCTGCCCTAACGAGTGTCAAAGATAAAGTCATTCCTCGTAGGCCATTACGTAAACCTAATCTTGCTTCCATCCCTGATCACAGCTCGTCCACTTCTTATATGTCACTAGATCTCACCAGTTTCTATAAGGAAAACAAAGACGTCATACCGTCTTCTATTTCACTCATTTATGGGTTTTGACCTTGAGCCTAGCCAAGATGTGTAGGTATGTGGGGGTATATGTACGTGAGCGTGTGTGTGCGGGTGTATGGGCATGCGTGTGTGTGTGTGTGATAATGCTATTTCACATTTTTTATACATTTCTTTTCTTTTGGTAGAGGCATAAACATCAGTCTCTTCTTTCTCTAAAGATAATTGACCTGTGAGACAGTGTGTAAGGTAGACTTCTAACTTGTTGATTCCCTGATTCGATTTCAATTCCTGACGCAAAGCCAGATTGATCATTTCACTAACGCCCTTGTCAAAACAATAAACATAAAAAAAAAGACACATTTGGACACCAACTTCCTCTGTTTTCACTC
>NC_142930.1:35047169-35074669 GCF_046866305.1 Octopus bimaculoides | reverse complement strand
GAGGTCTCGAAACGAATTTCTAATCATTACTCATCCTTTAGGGATAGGAGTAAGCAATATAGTACGGCGCTTAGTAATTTAGTTTGGAAATTGAAAGATGAGAAAAAGGATTACTCCCTTGAATGGTTGTTAGTAGGCAAATCGATGCCGTACGACAAGGGTAAAAGTACTTGTTCGTTATGTAACTTGGAATTATTTTCCATACTTTTTTCCAAGGGTCACCTAGTTAATAAAATAACGTTTAAAGCTTACAGATGTCTACATATGTATAGACATACGTATGCATTTTATAAATAGGAATTACCGGAATGTGTATAGGCACAAGTTCGAAATTAAGGAAGAGGTATATTCATCTCTATATATCTTACTGGAATTAGGTCTGTGGTGCAAATATATGAGTGTATATGTATATGGGTGTAGGTATACATGTGGAGACACGTGAGAGTGTATGTGTGTATATATGTATATATGTGTGTATGGAGACGTATGTGTATGTGTGTACATGTAAACATGTAAACATATATAAGCTTGTGTGTGTGTATGTGCATATGTATCGATGTATATATGGAGGTATAGCTATATGTATGTATGTACATATGTACGCATGTGTGTATGTGAGTATGTATGCGTATATATGTAAATGTGTGTGTGTATCTGTGCGCGTTTATGTGGGTGCATGTGTATCTGTATGTGTGTATATGTATATGCATGCATATGTGAGTGTATATATGAGTTTGTGTGTATGGTTATACATAAAAAATACATATAAATATATATTGGTGTGTGTATCTAAGTATAGGTATATGTGTGTGTGGATGTAGGTGTGGGCTTGTGGGTGGTGGTGTGCGGTGCGTGGGCGTGGGCGGGTATAATTAATGAATTAATTAATACACTATCGTTATAGGAAGATCCGATAGGAAATCTTGATGTACATGGGGGATGAATTTTTGGCAAGGGATTTTTACGCTGTAAACCGGGCGGTGTACGTCGCTGGATTTCGGTTGACTGGTTTGTTTACATTCTGTAAGAAAATAACGATGGTAGGTTGCGTGCCGTCGATTATTCTTTCACCCTCTTGGATGATGTGTGTGTTTTGCTAATAATAGTATTGGTGATGGCAATAATGCGACCCTGATGAGATGGAGTATCCAGAAATTTGTAATATGTTGTAATTTGTTACAATATTTTACGAGACATCTTATGATGTGGTTTATTTTTCCGGGATACCCTATTGAAATGTGCATAGGTTTGGCTTATTGTGGTTGTTTCTGTTATTATAATTGTTGCTGCAATAAAGTATCTTCAATGCATTGATTTTGAGCTCTATCCTTTAAGAGACATGTATACATATATATATATATATATATATATATATATATATATATATATATATATATATATATATATATATATATATACGACGGGCTTCTTGTAGTTTACATCTGCCAAATCCACTCGCAGCGCTTTGGTCGGCCTGAGGTTATAGAAGAAGATACTTGCCCAAAGTGCCACGCACCGCGACTGAACCCGGTGTCATATGCCTGGTAAGCAAGCGTCTTACCACACACCCATGCCTATGTGTGTATATATATATGTATATGTGTATATATATATATATATATATATATATATATACATATATATATATTGTGCGTGTGAGCGTGGTGTGGGTGGATGTGTGAGCGTGGTGTGGGGGGGGGGTGTATGTGTGTGTGTGTGTGTGTATACAGGATGTTCAGTACGCACAACAGGAGAAAACACAAATAAAAAATACCTAACTAGATTATGGCTGGGAGATAACAGTTTACCCAAAGTAACCTCTCTCAGCTTTGTCCAGAGTCTCAAGTCGACTCCAGAACCTGGCCTCACTGTCGCCCTCGGAATATTTTCGGCTACTTGTTTGATCTTGGCCAGTAGCTCAGCCTTGGTACTACAGGCAGAGTGGTTGGTGTTTTTCTTAACTGCGTCCAATGGAAAGAGAGAATCCATCCCCAAAACAGAACAACACCTGAAAACAGTTACGCTGCTCCGTCGGCAAATATCTACAATAGCCTCGGGAAGACTACAGCCTTTGGAATGGATTTGGTAGAGGGAAACTGAAAGAAGCCCGTCGTATATACCTATGTGTGTGCATGTTTGTGTGACATTATGACTGTGTTTGTCCCCCACCACCGCTTGACAACTGGTGTTGGTATGTTTACGTCCCCGTAACTTAATCGTACGACAAAAGTGGCCGATAGAATAGGTACCAGGCTTAAAAGAAAAATAACAAGTACTAGGGTCGATTCATTCGACAAAATTTTCTTGAAAGCGGTGCTCTAGCATGGCGGTAACAAATGACTGAATCAAATATATATATATATATATATATATATATATATATATATATATATATATATATATATATATATATATATTTAAATATATAATCGGTCAGGAGTTCTTATATCCGAAAAGAAACACACTTTATTGCATTAGAGTTGTAATATTTAGAAAGTTATTAGGTATTGGCTGGTTAAAGGTGTGATAATTAGTTTCGCATCTATAAAGCGCTTAGCTGTATAGGCTACACGTCAGACTCAAATGACCGGAGGCATATAACCACTCTACAACATGAGGGATGAAAACATCATAGTTAGTTAGTTTTGCAGATAAAAAGAAATCCGGAACGAAACTCTCCTAGCAAAACCTTGGGCAGAATGAAATTATCCCCTTTATATCAGTTCCGAGGACCTTCTTAAGCTCCAGAAATGAGATTTTAGTCAGTGCCCTCATCAGAGGAAATTCATGTTGAAAATATGGAATTCTTCATTTGCAGCCTCAAGAAAGGCTGCCGTCTTGAGACATCTTCGACAGGCATGTCGTGGACATAACTAGAGCCGATATAAGGAGGATAATTCCGCCTCACCCAGTGTTTTACCAGCTAGGTTTCGCTCAGGATTTTGTTTACAAAATAAACTGACCATGACGTTTTCCTCGCTGAAGTTGCAAAGAGGTTATGTGCCTCTGGCTATTTGAATTTGACGAGTCGCCTATACAACGAAGCGCTTTATAAGTGTGAAACCAATGGTCACTCTCTGACTGGCCATAAAAACAACCTGTTATATATATATATATATATATATATATATATATATATATATAATATGAATAATTTATATCAATAAAATATTGGATGTGTTTTAGATACATATGACATATACATACATAGGTATGTACATAAATACACATACATGCATATATGCATACATACACACGTGCATGCATGCATACATACATACATACATACATACACTGTTGTTTATGTTGAAATTCCAATAAAGGAGCCTTGGATCTAGGTTAGAAACCGGCTCTTTCTCTATTGGCAAAAAAAAATTTGAAATATGATCCGCCCACCGGATGTTAACATAAAAGTGAAGATCAGTGAAAAAGAGAATACCTACGCTGAACTATTGAGAAATCTGCAGTTACTCTATTCAGATTACAAGTTCAGGTTTATACTGTAATTATTGGAGCCATGGGAGCCATGTAACTCGCTGCCTAAATACCAATCTTGAGAAATTAGGCTTCTCAAAACCAGAAAGGAGAAAACTAATTCGAAGATTACAGATCCAATCCATCACTGGAACTGTAAAAATCTATAATACTTTCCAGAAGTTTATCATTTAAATATATATGAGCACGTCTAGATATGCAACTATATGCATGAGAATACATACATAAAGTACAGCATACAAATCTGCACATATACATACATACATACATACATACAAAAATACTCTGTTGTTGTTGAAATTCCAATGAAGGAACCTTGAATCTAGGTTAGAAACCGGTTCTTTCTCTATTTGCAAGAAATCTTCAAATAATACTGAACAATGACATACTTGCATACATACATACATACATACATACATACATACATACATACATACATAATTACAACTTACGATAAACACAAGTTTATATTATTTGTTCTTACGTACGTTTCACCATTGCTGTTGCTTGAATCTTTGCATTAGATATTCCAAGAACTGTTGAATGTTTAATCACAACGGATCATAAGTAAACATTTCGCTTCATTATGTTGTAGAGAACTAATACCTTGAGTTGGCGAAGCGTTTCATAAGTATTTTGTGAGGGAAGTAGAATCACAGTGGAAAGCTTGCCATCTCATCATCCTAATAAGGTCATTAGTTGTGTATAGTAAAAGTTCCAGGTATAGTCGTTTATCAGTAATTAGTTTATTTTTCGGTGATGCACGAATGTATTGTTTATCCATGTTCCAATGTTGAAGTCAGTAGAGCTTCACCATTGGGGAGGAAGTTATAGTGTATTTTGAGCGTGCAAATAGATGTACAACTATTACTGTTAAGTTCAGAGCTCCACGTAGATCCTAGCATGGTTGTTAGAATACTCAGTGGTACTACTAATTAAGATAGACAGAGCAAGTGAAGAGAAATTATGTTAAACACAAATTTATATTATTTGTTCCTACGTTCGTTTGGAAATTGTGGTTGTTAAGGAACTTTACATTGAATTATTTTGTTAAGGTCATTTCTACAAATATTCTATAGAAATTATAGCCAGAACTGATTTCTTTGCTATAACGTTTCGTGTCGAGACGTCAGTTGTAAATTAACAATGAAATCGAAGACAAAAAGGGGTAATGAGTGTATATGCGAAATTTCAGGGCTTTTTATCACTTCATCAGCACCCATCTAATTCTGGCATCAAAAGCTGCAAATGCCAAACTCCTTGGGAAGTATTCAAATGGTAGTAATACTTAGAACAGTTCATGTGTTGAGGAAAGTGTTGCATATCTAGACTGTGGGATCAAACTGAGACATGACATAGATAAATCAGTTAAGTGAATAATAATAAAGCTTTCAGTCATACTGTAAGATCTCTTATCCTTCACTTGCCCTGGGGCTCTGGGTCTGTCTCGTCAAATGTTTGTAACAAACATGCAGATTAAAAGTAAACATCAACAACAACAACGATAATAATAATCCTTTCTACAATAGGCACAAGGCCTGAAATTTGGTGGAGGGGACTAATTGATTACGCGAACCCAGTGTTTTACTGGTACTTAATCTATCGACCTCGAAAGGATGAAAGGCTAAGTCGGCGAAGGCGGAATTTGAACTCAGTACGTAGCAGCAGGTGAAATGCCGCTAAGCATTTAGCTCGGTGTGCTAACGATTCTGCCAGCTCGCCGTCTTCAAATTTTGGTAGAAGGCCAGAATTTTTTTTAAATGAGGGTAAATTGATTACATCACCCCTAATGTTTACCCGGTGCTTTTTTTTTACCCCAAAAAGATGAAAAGTCGATAGAAATTTGAACAGGAAACTTAAATACTCAGAGATGCCACTAAGAAAGAACTCCGTCCAATCTGCTAACGATTTCACCAGCTCAAATGCAACGGATTTATTCAATAAAAAAGCATATGTTTATACTAAGTCTGCAATTACTACATTAGAAAAGATAAACATAACATTTTATTAAACAATTTAAACGATAAACAAAAAGTGGCATGAAAATGTCCCCGTGGTGAGTTGATCCCACAGATTTCAAATTGTTCTCATGACTAAAATCAGGTACTCTCCCTCTCGACTACTATAGCTAACATAATGGAAAATCGATATTATATATTCTTGCACAATCAACAACTCAATTTATATTATACAAAATTTTCTACCCAGCAACATAACACAACACACAGCACATATTTTAGACACGCTACACGCAACACTGAAAACGCATAACACAACACATGTAGCACATATTCGTCGTAGTCACTACCTGACGCTACAAAACGTAGCATCTTACACAACACACACAACACGACCTAACAAAGTAACACAATTTACAGTTAACAAATACTACACAACAGACAGACGAAACACAGAAAATTAAAATATTGCAATAGAAAGGAAGAAACATTCGTCGAAACAGCAAATCAGACCTTAACATTCCTATGAAATAGTGACCTACAATTCTTGACCCGGAATAGCACAAGCAAAATTAGGACATTAGTCAATACGAAAATCATTTATCAAGATAGAAATTGTGATATTGTAGTTATCTCAAGATGGAAATAGTTAAATAATTGAAATCGATATATATTTCCATGGATTAATGAGAGAATCTCTCGAATATAAAATTAAGCTATAGAGTAATAACAATAATGCAGCAAATATGGAAAATGAAAAATAATCGATCGTTAATTAAATCAATGAAGAAAGACTCAGAGGAAAACAAAAGTAGAAAAATACTATCAACTACATAAAGAAAAAAGCGAGAAACACCCTAAAAAACATAATTTTCGAAACAAGAGATCTTAACTAAATGATAAAGAACTAGTTTTATGAAAAGCTACAACGATTCTTTGAGCAACACAAATAGTGTGATTTAAACACAAAATTATTTTATTAAAAACGACATTAAAACAAAATAGAAATGAATGTAGCATCAAAAATAAAAGAAGATTTTTGAGGAAGTGTATGGATAGCGAGAATATCTCAAACAAGACAGGCAACGCAGGATGTTATATCAACTCAAGTAGTAGTAGTCCAGGCGTTAAAAAAACTAATATCTGGAAAGAACCAGAGAATGAGGACATGCCAACCACTTTAGTTGAAACAAGTAGCAAGTACACGAAGTGATGCATAAGTATTTAACGATCTACTTATCAATAAAAGAATCACTAAAATTCTCATGGATGTTTCACTTATCCGAAAAACTAAAGAAATAGTAAACTCCACCAAAACGTTTCAGGCCCACACCTTGTTATTTGCCGACAACGTGCAGAACTGCATCTCCAATCCTATTATAGAGAATAAATACCTAAAACATAATCACATTCAGATAAGAAGATTCTGGAAATGTTTACATGGCTGTAAAAATCAATTACTGATCAACAGTCACAAAGGAAGAGACTAGTCAGAGATAAGAAAAATCTGAGAAGGACATGGATCGTCATACACAAGTTTTCAACTATGGCCCCTATCTTAGGATTCTGGAAACATTTAGCTATGAGTCATCTAATACCAATAATATATGGCAAATAATCTTGCAGATCGCAACAAAAGAAAGAACTATAAAAACAATTTCCTTCCAATTTGAATAACAATATTCCCAGGAAAATTCCCTTTTACTTTCTTTCAGCCTGGCCTTAATAGCTTCAGTTAGCATACTAAACTATATTAGAGTTGAATAAAAATAAAAATGCTACAGAGGGGGATCAAATGTAGTTTTTATATTGATGACCTCAAGTTGTTCACTACAGATGAATAAAGACTGGAAACGACGTTGCATCGCTAGAGATCTTTACATTGAATATTCTTTCGAAATATGACTTATAAGAACCGTAAAGAGAGGAAAATGAATTTTTAAAAAAATGTTACATGCGGGAACAGAAATACGAGAATTCGATTAAATTTAGCTTAGAAATCTCTAGGAATCAGTGACCGAGACAAAATACGATGCAAGCAAATGAAAACAATTATTTGGTAGGAATGTTTTACCCTTTAGGCAAACTCCTAAGAAGGCACAAATTATAACAAGAATAGGTTAGAAAAAAACATGCATTAACTGTTCCCAAATGAAAAGGTTTACTCATAATTTTCCCAACTAGATGCTGTGTAAAATTAACAAGAAAACACAAATCTTTAAGGAACATCATACAAGTTCTGCCACAGAAAGATAATATTCATCACGGATATAGTGCAGTTGGAGATTTCTACAACTAGGAAATTATTTTAAAATGTCTTCTACAGGAGTATGAAATAATTATTAAAGAATAAAGAGAGACTAATACAATACAAATAACACTTTGTCCAAATTTCAGAAAATCAGACCAAAACCAGAGTGCAGAAGTAATAACAGTTGCTAAGTGTATGCACACACTTACGTACGTAGATACACACACACACACACACACACACACACACACACACACACACACACACACACACACACTTCCTTGCTCCGTGAAGCGAATGAGATGATGTACATATATATGATCTTACTATAACAGAAGAATACACTATACACACACCCACACATACACATATATATGTGTGTGTGTAGAGTATTTTTCCGTGATGGTAAGATCACGTGTGTGTGTGTGTGTGTGTGTGTAGTGTATTTTTCTGTGATAGTAAGAGCATATATATGTACATCATCTTATTCGTCGCAAAGGAATGTGCGCACAGAGAAACGCAGGTACAAAATATGTGCGCACACAAAATGCGTGAACATAGAAATGCGCGCGCACTGAAATGCGTGAACAGAGAAATGCGCGCAAAGGAAATGCGTCCACAGAGAAATACCACACTGAGAAATTCGCGCACAAAGAATTTTGCGCAAACTGAACTGCGTGCACACAGAATTTCGTGGACACAAAAGCACATAGAAATGCACGCAGGAACAAATGTGCGCGCACACAGAATTCCGCGCACACAAAAATGTGCGCGCACGAAAATGTGCTCACACGAAAATGTGCGCACAGAAAAATGTGCGCGCACAAAAATATGTGCACGAAAATGGGCGCACAAAAAATGCGCACACATAGAAACATGCGCAGGAAGACATGTACGCACTGAGAAATGCGCGCACAAAGAAATGCCTGCATACACAACTGTGTGCTCACAGAAATGAGATCACTGAGAAATGCAGGCACAAAGTAATGTGCGCACAAAAAATTAGCGTACACAAAAATGCGCGCACACAGAAACATGAGCTAGAAGAAATGTGGGCACACAGGAAAGAGTGCACAGAAAAATGTGCTCACAGATAAATGCGTGCCCAGACAAATGCGCGCACAGGGAAATGCGCGCACAGAGAAATTCGCGCACACAGAAACGCGTACACACAGAAATGCGTGCACACAGAAATGTGTGCACAAAGAAATGTGCGCACAGAGAAACGCAGGTACAAAATATGTGTGCACACAAAATGCGCGAACATAGAAATGCGCGCAAAGGAGATGCGTCCACAGAGAAATGCCACACAGAAAAATTCGCGCACAAAGAATTTTGCGCAAACTGAACTGCGTGCACACAGAATTTCGGGGACACAAATGCACACAGAAATGCATCAGGAACAAATGTACGCATACAAAAGAGCATACACACAGAATTCTGCGCACACAAAAATGTACGCGCACAAAAAAGTGCGCACACAAAAATGTGCGCACACATAGAAACATGCGCAAGAAGACATGAACGCACTGAGAAATGCGTGCATACACAATTGTGCGCTCACAGAAATGAGAGCACTGAGAAATGCTGAAAGCTAGCTTCTCAGGAAGTACTCTCTTCCTGATCAGAGTGCTTCCTGAGATAATTCAGCTGGATAAACATACCTTAAAGAAGACTTGACGGTTAAACACTCAGCAGATCAAAAACAAGGCTATACATAGCTATGTTTCCCAATATCTATGGACAACTACTTCGAAACATCCCACTTCTATATCCGAATTACAGATTAATGTTTATACCAATTAATAATTGGAGCACTTGGCTTTGTAAGTAAATATCTAGTTGTCAGTCTGGACAAGCTTGGATTTTCAGAAAAAAGATATCAACTAACTGACTCCTACATTACAAATACAATCTATAAGTGAAACAGTAAAGCTATGCAAGACTTTTCTCGGGTTGAAAATGTGACATTGTTTTCGTCATCTACATTCCAGTGATGAAGATTTGAAACTTTGCTGGAAACCAGCTCCTTCTTCAGAGAAAGAATTTAAATGATTAAAAGCAAGGAAAACATCCATACATATATATGTATATATGTATGTGTGTATATGGCTTAGTGGTTAGTGTGTTGTACTCACGATTGCGATATCGTGGTTTCGATTCTCAGACATGGCGTTGCGTTGTGTTCTTGAGCAAAGCACTTAATTTTACGTTGCTCTTCGATCATTTCGACATTTGACATAGGCACCCAGTTGCACCTGTACAGGTAATGTCGATTTGATGAAGGGAGTGAGCTTACGTAGAAATCAAATGTATATATATATATATACATACACACATATCTATAATCAAGTAAAGGTAATAAACCTCATTAAGGGATCATAAATCCAATGAAAATTCTGGTTAGTTACCAATATATAGAAAGTTCAGCTATAAGGTAACGATATAAACCGTGGTTCATATATTTATATATTCAAAGAATAAGGAGAAAATAGAGAGGTAATTAATAAAATTATTTATTAGTTATAAAATATAACAATATCTTTGACAGCTGTTTCGATTAAGAATTCTTTAAATAATTAATTTATAAAACTAAAATCATTATAAGAGGAATCTCTTCAGAAGTAGTAAAGATATACCGATTAGAAATACATGTTGAGAAAACGGCAATAAAACCAACCTTGAGATAACGGCTATAAAGCCGTTGGTTTTATCTCAACATGTATTTCTAATCGGTATATCTTTACTACCTCTGAAGAGATTCATCTTATAATGATTTTAATTTTATAAATTAATTATCTAAAGATTTCTGAATTGATACAGCTGTCAGAGATGTTGTCATATTTTATAATTAATAAATCATTTTATTAATTACCTGTCCATTTACTCTTTATTCATTACATATATATGTGTGTGTACATATACATATATAAAGTAGCATTCTAGTTTTGATAATTAAGCTATTATCAAGACATCATGATTTTGTTTTAAATGTTAATGACAAAGGTAACTATAAATCTTTTTAGAAAACACGAATACTCTATCCTTGTACATTCACAAAAAATGATTTTCAACGCGGCAGTAAATGACCAATCTTCTGGATATAAATGACAGTAGTGCCCAACAGGATCTATATGTACGACTTTTGCGTGTGTCTGCATGTGTGGTGTATGTGGGGGGCGTGTGTGAGGGAAGGAGGTATGTGTGTTTGTCCCCCCTACACCGGTTGACAACCAGTGTCGATATGTTAACGTCCCCGTAAGTTAACGTTCGGTAAAAGAGAACAAGAGAACGATAGTATAAGAACCTGGCTTTAAAAATGTGTTGGAGTCGATTCATTCGACCGAATACACTCCAAGGCGGTGCCCCAGCATTGACCGCAGTCTAATGACTGAAACAAGTAAAGGACGAAAGATAAAAGATATATGTGTGTGTGTGTAAATATACGTATTCGTGTGCGTATATATATGTACATATATATATGTACATATATGTGTGTGTGTGTGTGTGTGTGTGTGTGTGTACAAATGTATATATATATATATATATATATATATATATTCATATATATCCATACACACACATATATATATATATGTATGCATATATGTGTGTGTGTATGTATGTATGTATTATGTATGCATAAAAAAATTAAAAGCGTCTTTTGGCATTAAAATAAATCAACTATCTACAAAGGTCGTAAGATACCTCTTATTTTCCCTTCTCTCCACTCCTTTTTCATGCATCTTACGTCTTCACAACGACATTCATACACTTTCTTCCACACTGCATTCACAAAACGCCCCACGATCCCGTTCCCGCGTTGATTTTCAGGATTCACGTATTCCAGGAGAGACGCTCTACTATGCCAGCCGTCATAGTAGAGAGATGACACCGGAAAAAACCTAACGTTTATGTAATGAACTTCGCTGTTTTGTGTGTATAAACATCAACATATAAGGGAAAAGTGGGGAGGTGATACGCACACACACACACACGCACATACATATACATATACACATACATATAAGTGAAAAGTGGAGAGGCGATACGGAAACATACACACACACACACACACACATATATATATTTCACTTAGGCATTACGAGACTAGTAACCTGACGTAGAACTCAATACACATATGCTTGAGAAGTGTTTGATGAATGTAGTGCGGTGATAAGAATATGAGATGACAAAGGAATAAACGATTATCTTATGAACTTCATTAGCTTACAGGTGTTTCTGCTATAAGTTGCAGTGGACTCATAGTTGAGTGTCTGAGTAACACCTTATAGTTTCATCGGAGCCTTTGCATTTTGTATTAGATGCTCCGATGAAACTATAAGGTGTTACTCTTCATTGCACTCAAAAACTATAGTAAACTAACGAAATAACGCTAGCCAAACCTAAGTATTTACAGTTTGGTTCAAACTACGTCAGTAGACAGACCTTGAACGCAGTTGCGTAGTTTAATAACCAGTCGAAAGTAACTGGATGCAAATGCAATTACTAGTTGTCAATGTTACAGGAACGTGCGTAGGACAAATTTAAACCTAATATGCTGTATAACTGACTGCAGATATAATAAAATATAGATTACAATTAAATGTTATGTGGAATTTAAACTCAGAATATATAGAGCGAAAAAAAAAGAACTAATTTTACCCTCTGGCCAACCAATTAGGACAATCCGATATTCTAAGAAAATCACTGAACGAATGCAAAATTGGATAGAAATAGGTGTGATAGAAATTTAACATATTTAAAAAAAAAAACAGTGAAATACCTTCACGAGAAGGAAATGTTCAATAAAACTGGAGTCTTTTTCTTTGCTAATTAAACTTAAGACTCAACGATCTCTTCGTGCTCAAGAATTTAATACACACTTTGCGATAGAATTTGAAGACAATTTTGACAGTACTTTTCACGCAACACTAATGCTTGGTGAAATACTGAGGTCAGACATTTAACCTCTGACTTTTCATATTTTGCAGATTAAATTTAAACAATAAATTGTCATTTAAACTGTGCGTGCTTATTCTCGTACACGAGACAAAATAGATTACATACAACGATCATACGTTACACACACACACACACACACACACACACACACACACACATGTATATATATATACGTACGTAGCAAATCCAGTATGAACCGTAGATCCGACCCAGTGTTGATTCCAGTTGTGGCGTATGAATAGAAGAAAAACACAAATGTGGTTTAAAATTTACTACAGTTGTTCTGGTAGCATTTTATTGATGTATTCATAAACTACGTAATATCAAAAATCTTATCATCATCAGGTAAATTCTAAACAGATAAACAAGCAAGATAAAACCAGAATATGATCTATTTATCAACTGTCGTGATGAAGAAATATTTTAAGTAATAACAATCGAATTTATAGAGAAAGTGAATAAGTAAACGGATTATAAGAGGTGCCATATACTCAGTTACAAATATCGATATGACAGTAGCAGTGTGCTCCAAGTGGCGCCTTATGTCTCTTCACCTGTCGTCTGAAACTCTAAGATTTAGCAGGGATTTAGGTTCAACAACACTGTATGTAACCATAGTGCGTCGAATAGATTCGCAGCCAGTGAAATTGGATCCATTACTTCCCTGGTAATCAATCAAACTGAGAATGATTAAATGCTAAGTAGCCCACAGTGGAATTTAAACTTAAAATATATAGAACGAGAAAAAAAGTAATTTTACCCTATGGCCTACCAATTAAGCCAATCCAATACTCTAAGAAAATCACTAAACGAATACAACAATTGGATAAAAGTAGGTGCGATAGAAATTTAACATATTAAAAAAAGAACAGTGAAATACCTTCGCGTGAAGGCAATTTTTAATAAAACTGGAGCCTTTTCTCCTTGCTAATTTAACTTAAGACTCAGTGATCTCTTCGTGCTCAAGAATTCAATACAACCTTTGCGATAGAATTTGAAGACGATTTTGACAGCACTTTTCACGCAGTATCACGCAACACTAATGCTTGGTGAAATACCGAGGTCACATATCTGACCTCTGATTTTTCATATTCACAGATTAAATTTAAACAATAAATTGTCATTTAAAGTGTGCGTGCTTAATCTCGCACGCAAGACAAATTAGATTGTACACAGATGTGTGTGTGCGTGTGTGTGTGTGTGTGTGTGTGTATGTGTGTGTGTGAGGTGTGTGGTGTGTGTGTGTGTTTGTGTGTGTGTATGTGTGTGTGTGTGCGCGCGTTCCATTTTGTCAGAAAGAAAATGTTCATGACCCTTTGTAGAGCTATTGACACGGAGGAATAGATATTTAAATGCGAGGAATCGGATAGAATACCGCAAGGTATACAATCAGATGTTCTTTCAGCCAGGCCAATCCCCCACCGAAACGAGGAAAAGTCGACTTCGGCGTGACTTGAACTCCGAGTGTAAGAGTTAACCCCGAGAGGGTTTGAACTCTCTCTCTCTCTCTCTCTCTCTCTCTCTCTCTCTCTCTCTCTCTCTCTCTCTCTCTCTCTCTCTCTCTGCATGTGTTTGTGTATGTGTGTGTGTGCGCGTGTGTCTGTGTCTGTGTGTAAGTCTACATGTTTCGTTTTTAGTGAAACAAAACTATGACAAAATCTTTAAAATATTGGAAGATGGAAGTTTTAGTATTAATAATATAAAAAATATTGTAATACACTCGCAAAAAAAACAGCAAAAAACATTCAGATAAATCGACTTCTCTCCCAAGAGAAAAGTATGATCTAGCAAAGCTTCGAGTTTTA
This sequence comes from Octopus bimaculoides, assembly GCF_046866305.1. NCBI lineage: Eukaryota > Metazoa > Mollusca > Cephalopoda > Octopoda > Octopodidae > Octopus > Octopus bimaculoides. The sequence continues at coordinate 35,060,195 of NC_142930.1, read as the reverse complement.
ATTATGACGACAAAGATTCGGGCGCTATAAATCGATATATTTTATAAATTATACCCAACATGACTGTAGCAATGCTTTCATCTTCCCACAGACGGATATTTCAAATCATAGAGTGAGATCACGCGGGGATATGTTTTACTTTTGTGAAAGATTTCAAAAACTGTTTTCTCTACAATTCTGCCATACATCAAAAGTTAACTTTTGACTCATTGACTTAATTCATATAAAATAAAAGTTAATATCAACAATTTTTTTCCTGGTTTGTTATTGACATTCCAATATATCTGACCTTGTCATTTAACTCTTAATTCATATGTACATACATATAAATGTATATAGGTTTACACACATCCATATACATGGTTATTTACATACAAATATGAACATAAATATACATGTATTTATACGTGTGTGTGTGTGTGTGTGTGTGTGTGTGTGTGTGTGTGTGTGTGCATACATATTTATACACAGTTTTACTCTTTTACGTGTTTCAGTCATTTGACTGCGGCCATGCTGGAGTACCGCCTTTAGTCGAAGAAATTAACTCGAGTACTTATTCTTTGTAAGCCTAGTACTTATTCTATTGATCTCTTTTGCCAAACCGCTACGTTACGGGGACGTAAACACACAAATATCGGTTGTCAAGCGATGGTGATGTAACAAACATAGGCACACAAACATGCACACACACACACACATATATATATATATATGCATGTATGTATGCATGTATTTATATATGTATATATAGATATAGTGATCTAGCGTCCATCAGTGAACACCACTGGAAAATACGAAAACTAAAAGAAGCAGCACATATGCTAGGACATAACAACCTCCTAAGCAGACCGAGTGCAGATATGAGAAGCATATGGGGACCGGTATTCAGGAAGGATAGGAAAATATTAGATCCATATGCCCTAAAATTCACTCCATAATTACCCACGGGCATATGGCGTAGTGGTTAACAGCGCGGGCTACTAACCCCAAGATTCCGAGTTCGATTCCAAGCAGTGATCTGAACAATAATAATAATAATAATAATAACATCGAAAAATACCTTAGGAATGGGAACCCAGGTTTGAAATTTCCCTAAGACACCTGAAGAAGACAGGAGGGTATATCAGCCAAACGTTGTGTTAGCAACAAGCAAGATGAGGACAAATATCTGTCGAATGTAAATAATGTACATAATTCCTCATCTCTTAGATATAGAACTGTATTAAGCTGCATGTGATTCGAAACTTTTTTATTAGCGTATAATCTGGAAATTCTTGTAGAAATATTCTTAACTAATCTCCGTATTATCGAGGGTGCATGGTTGAATGCTACATTTATGTATTTAATATGATCATTTGGCTTATGAAATGGTTCAAATTGCCTAGTATCTAGACTGAAGGTAGCGTGAGGAAAAATTACTCAACGATAATCCTTTTCCATTGTAATGTTTAGTCATAAACTTGTAAGAAATCTAAAGAAATGTTTGCAGTGCCTTTCTAATTGTACTTTATTACTTCTGTCCATAAAGAATAGGGCATCATCCCTATATAGACCCTCCCTGTTTTTTCCGGAAAAAAAGCGGATCAATGAAAGGATATTCCGACTAAAACTACAACGTGTGCATATTTAGATGACCCCATAGCTATATCAAAAAGCATTTTCTCTATGTATTCTACTCCATAATCTCCCATCAAAATCTACTAAAATGGTTCGTGCGGCAAGTATTATATCTTTTTTGCGTCGGCACAAATCAGAACTTCTCATACTATAAATCAGGGCGTTATTGAGTACGATCGGGTTAATAGCGGCGTAATAGCTCTATCTAATTACAAGAAATTACTATTCTTGCTAATTTCTACAAGCTTAAACAATCCAACTACCTCTTGGGTATCTGACCAGAGGACTAATCTGATTTTAGATTTTAAGGTGGGTAGTACTCTATCAATGATTTTCTTACGAATAATGCCTATATTGGATTTAGAAGGACAAATCAGTCTAACTGAGGGGTCAATAAGAAAGTTAGGTTTATGGTCCTTAAGCATATTCCGGGGGTTTTCGAGGGCCGTATGGCTCGGTTCTATCTTCTATAGCTAAATCTCAAGCGATTTGTAACCCTATATTGTTAATTCTCTTTAACGTGTTTTTACGAGCGTGTCTATATTTGCTGAGTAATTCCTTCCTAATCATATAACTCGGTATCAACAATATAAATGTTACTTGCTTTGTCCGCTGGTACAAGTATTCCTGGAGCTTTCCTGAAGTCACCAAGTAATTTTCTGGTTTTCTGCTGATATATATTGTACCTTGTAAGGTATTTCCTTAACTTGGCGTTCTTAACCATACTATATAATTCTTCTTCAAATCTGGTTAGGTGTTGGTTAGTCGATGGGTTCCTTCTAGATTTGAATACCGCAATGAAAAGCACCAAATACAGCCAGTTTATGATAGGAGAAATTATTATGATATAGCTTACACGGTAAAAACGTCGGAAAATGAAGTCAGAACTGCCATATATACAAATCAATATCATCAATGCTCATGCAGAAGAAAATTAAAGTGCCCACTGATGAACTTCTGTATGACTGCAAAACTTACATACAAATGTACCGTGCACACAAGGCGAGGCCCGTATGTTTACATTAGGCAAACGGCTGATTCATTTAAGAATCGTTATCTCAACCATGTCACCAGCTTCAAGAGAATCTATAAGAGACATTCAACGTCTTTGGCCGATTTTGTGTAGTAACTGAAGGAAGACAATATCAAGTATAACATAACTTGATCCATACTAAGATACACAAAACCATATAGTATCATTTCCAGGAGATGCCAGCTCTACTCCGAGGAATACCTGTCTATTCTCTGGACCAATGAGAAGATCATTAATATAATTTCTGAAAGACTCTCAAGATGCCTACATGCATATAATTGTACTTTCGCGCAATGCAGTAGAAATGAATTTGAGCAACTGTTAGCATAATTTAATTTAAGGTATGGATTAATTAAGTTTAACTTTAACCTCCCCATTCTTATAAACACCAAGTAGCTATTTAACTTGTTATTTGAACGTGTGTGCACCAAGCTACACGTGTGTGTATGCTTACATCTTTGTGAATGTTTGTATGAGCGAGCGCACATGCGCCATACAGATTGTGCGAGGGCATTTATATATCCATATCTGTTAACGGTTATTTTTAATACTTTTCTAGCTGTATTGCGCATTCGTTTCTTTTTTGCATTTGTTATCTTATTATTGGTATTCTATATAAATGAAGATATATTCTTTAATTTGCTGCTTTTCTTTACACGAAATGAGAATATACATTGCGGAACTATTATTTATCACCCGGAGAGACACATCTGCACCGTCGGATGCTCCTGAACCAGTTGTTAAGCATCCCACTCGTGAAGGATCGTTGCTAGATGTGTCTAAACAATTGTAGTGATTAATAAAAATTCTCGTATCTTCTATATTTTATTTCCCATATACATAACTATCTGCACACCATAATCCTTCTTATCATCTAGCATTGGATTCTACCTTCGTTGATCAGGGTTACCTAATAGCAATAATTTGGATTTACTGTGTGCAGCTGTTTCGGGAGAATGCCAGTATAAACCATAACCATTATGAATATTCCTCAACTTAGCATTTATCGACCTCTTTTCATCTAAACTCGTGTAACATTCAATTTTCCCTTCATGTTGTGTGTGTATGTGTGCACGTGCGTGCGCGCGTGTATGTGTGTTCGCGTGAGTGTGTGTGTATTCACATGCATGTATACATATCTATCTACATACGTACATATATATAATTCGTTTCAGGATTGGTATATCTCGGCGCAAATAAATCTATATATAGTAGCGTGTAAATATTGGGTTAATAGTAATTTGGATAGAAAAATTCGCAATACGAGTCCACATCGCTGGTAAACATGACAGGCGTTCTACCATATTTAGGTACAAAATGACTGAGTAAGAAGTTGACTTTGCCAATATGATGTGCAGGTTCGAATCCACCGTGTAGCATTTTCGTTATTTGACAGTTTTTATACCTTCGACTCGACCTATAACTTTTAAGTAACAGTTGGTAGGATGATATTGTATAGAAACCCTCTAGAGAAATTGCATATGTATTTCAATGACACAGCGTTACCACACAGCAGGCATCGTGAGTGGATTCTGCTTGCGATTTATGCTAAAATTATAAGAATTTATAAATCGTTGTAAAAACTAAAATTCATTCAATGAGATTTTATTAATGGAACGGAGGAGAACCATTGAACAGTATATATATATATATAGAGAGAGAGAGAGAGAGGGGGGAGGGGAGAGAGAGAGAGAGACAGACAGACAGACAGACAGACAGACAGACAGACAGACAGACAGACAGACAGAGGGAGTGGTGTTTCCACGCAGGAAAAAATATAGGAAAATGTGTTGTTGAAAATGCACTTAAATTTCAAAAGCTCATGAATGTTTAAAATACATTTATTTACAAATATACCAAACAAGTTTCAACAATATTTTTTGTTTAGCAATGGTAAAAGTTTGAAATTAGAAAACATTGTTAAAAGTTTCAATGTTGACAAATCAAAATGTTTCAATGTTGACAAATCAAAATGTTTCAATGTTGACAAATTACAATGTTTCAATGTTGATAAATTATCATGTTCAAAACAGGTATAAGTTTGAAATTAAAACTGTATATCAACTTGTTAGAATGTACAAGGTTCATTAATTTCAGTGGTTGTCGATAAGTCATACTGAAAAATCAAGTGTGAGAATTAAAATAGTAAAAAAAGGGAATTTGGTTTACGGTTTCTCAGATCTTCAAATAGTCGCCTTCGCTTGTAATCGTATGTTTAGGGATCAGATGTATCTATAAATTTTTTCCTGCGAGCGGATCTAATTTTTGATTCGTTGAAAAATTGATGACGCTTTTCTTCCGTGGTCAAGCTTGTCGTTCCTCTTGGTTGGTTTCCTTGTGGATACGGTTATAGGTCGTTCTGGTTGGTTGGTTCTCTTAAAGGGTCATTTCGTTGTATTCACTGAAGGTTGGTTTTGATTGGTCTGGAATTGTGTAACGTCAGCAACTGATGTTTCTGGAATTTCATTGGATTGGAGGTGGGTAACGTCTGCATCTTGTGTTTGTGTGGTGATTTGGAGTTGCGGTTTCAAAACCCGAGTGGAAGATTGTAACTAAAATTTTGTTGTTTTTGTGTTGAAATTGAGTCTTTTTTCTCTTCTTTATACTGCTTTTTTCTTCTTTCTAAAGGATATTCATTTGTGGTTTATATTTTTTAATCAGTATGTTTTCTTTATTTAAACGGAATTGGGTTGAAGTGTTTCCAGTGCATTGATAGAGAGAGAAGACTTGGTATTTAGGGTTTTTGTCTACGGGGCATTGGTCTAGGTGTTGGCTAACGGGAATTTTCCTAGCGGTGGGGTCCCAAATTTGTTGTCTGTGCACCGTAAGTCTATCCCTCAAAGTTAAGCTTGTTTGACCAGTGTAGTCTTCACCATAACCTCCACAATTAAGAACATTGATTAATTGTCTTATATCTTACTGATTTATCTTTACTTAATTTATCGACCCCGAAAGGATGAAAAGCAAAGTCGACCTCGGCGGAATTTGAACTCCGAACGTAAAGGCAGACGAAATACCGCTAAGTATTTCACCCGGCATGCTAACGATTCTGCTAGCTCACCGCCTTCTTCTCAAGAATATTAATTATAGATTGACAAGGTCATTAACAAGTCAGTCAGAATGTTTTGCTTTTTCTGCTGCCACTTGCTGCGCTCTAAGTCTAAATCCTACCGAGGTCAATTTTACTTTTCATCCTATCGTTTCGGGGCGGGGACCAATTACAAACAGAAGCTGCAATCCAAAGCAGCTAGCTGGTAGAGCCTTACTGGTTGCCTCACCATATTTGTTCTGGCTCAGTTCGAATCAAGCTGTTGCCCACTTGGGTCGTACACTTAAGTCACCACTCGAGTTAATACCATTACCTGGCTCTGTCAGAGTCCACTTTATTGCAAGTATTCAGGCAAGGTATCCGATTTGAAGAGACCTGCTCTCCAAGCAGCCTCAGAAGCCTTGTAACAGGCCATGGAGCTTGCCTTCCCTTCTGACTAAATGATAAAAAATATTCAGATTGACTCTCGATTGTGAATCGAAACTGGATCTAAGAATTTCATTTTCGAGAGATGCATTATATTTCATTGTTCAAAATTTTACTTATGTTTAGTTCACGCAACAAGACTTAGTGTAGTCTTGGTGGTTATTAATAAAATATAGAACCACTTTCATTTCACTTTCACAAAGGAAAGGGAGATTTGTTTGATAAAAAACATATTTTAACATGGAAGAGAAATGAGGTTGTATTAAGAGACTGTCTTGTTTCAACTGCTTTACCCTAAGTCAGCCATTTACGAGCAAAGTGAAATCAAAGTTGTCCCAACTCGTGTTTACGCGACTGCATTATGTTGTGTCCTTCCCTTTTGAGTCAGCAGAATGTGATCCGAGAGATAATTGGCTTTTATTTCAAGTTGGTCTCGACACAGCATACGAATGAATTGTTTGCCATGTGGAGGTTGTTTCTATCAAGATATACGTGTAGAAACAAATTAAATATAAGAAATGAGACAGGAATAGAGTCTTCCAAGAACTTGCCACTAGAACAGAGGCGTGAAAGACACTGCAATTGTTAAAATAAACATTACAACACCAGAAACTGGACGTTAAGAATCACCAAAATATTGGCAAATTCTGTTAACGTCTACATTCACTTCACGATCCTGGTCTTAAAACAGAGTTATTCTACAGATATATGAAGAAATTATTGCCAGTAGGCATTGACAGCTGTCAGAACCAATGATCACACCTCAAATAGACCATTTAACTAGTCTCTCATTACGTCATACCTTTTCATCCCAACGGGATCTACATTGATTAGTGTCAAGTGATGTTCAACATTTTCCTTTTTAGATTAAGAAATATTTTATAAAGTATAACTTGACAGGAGACAGTTTCAATCACGAAATTGTTTTTACTAATTTATCAACGATGGGAAAGTTTTTCAAGATTCACATTCCTTATTAAAAGTAAATTTTTCTTTTTTAAAAATCGATATTTGAGAAAAAGGGGTTTCGTACGGCCTTAGAAAACAGGCTAGAAATAGCAAAAAGTCAGATTTATTTATTCTTACACCTACTCTCATCTACTGTCATCGTTTGTGTCATATATATATATATATATATATATATATATATATAGTGTGTGTGTGTGTGTGTGTGTGTGTGTGTGTGTGTGTGTGTGTGTGGCGCGCGCGTCCGTGTGTGTGTGTGTGTGTATTCACATAAGGATCAGCTGAAAAGTTCACAGACTGACCAAGATTCTCTCATGGAATGTGACCAAATGGGGTTTGTTTTTCAACATAGTCCTACTTGCGGTCCTCACACTTTTCCATCGGTGTTGTAGTGCTTGGATTCTATTGGGGAAGAAGCTTTAATCTTACATTATTTACATTCGACGGATATTTGTTCTCATCTTGTTTGTTGTTAACACAACGTTTCGGCTGATATACCCTCCAGCCTTCTTCAGGTGTCTTGGGGAAATTTCGAACCTGGTTTCTCATTCCTAAGGTATTTTTCGATGTTATTATTATTGTTGTTATTGTTAAGGTCATTGCTTGGAATAGGACTCGGAATCTTGGGGTTAGTAGCCCGCACTCTTAACCACTACGCCATATGCCCGTGGGTATATGGTTTAGTATAGAACAGCTTTAATCTTGTTGCTAAAGAAAGTCATCAACATCAGATGTAACGTGAACATGCGAGTGCTTTTTCCTATTGGAAAACAGATGTAAGTCAGATGGGGCCAAATCAGGAGAACAGGGAGGCTGATCAACCAGTTCAAAGCTACTGTCACGCAAAGCAGCCATTTAAACCAAGGACTTATGTGTTGGAGCATTGTCCTGATGAGACAAAACCCTTTTCGTCAGTTTTCCTGGGCGTTTGTTTGTAATAGCCTTTGGTAATTGCCTCAGCAAGTTGGCATAGTACTCACCACTGATTGTGTAACCCTTTTGAAGATAGTCAATAATCATAATGCTTTTTGCATCCAAAAAAACTGAGGCCGTCCCCTTCCCTGCAGATGAAACGACCATGGCTGTCTTTGTAGCAGGCGAGGAGGGGTGTTGCCACTGCATAGATTGTCTCTTTGCCTCTAACTCAAAGTGTTGAACCCAACACTCACCTTGGCTTATGAAACATTCAAGGAAACCAGCTGGATCAGCCTGAAACAATGTCAGATTTTGCGTGATGTAATGAGCCTGGTCTGCTTTTGATCAGGTTTCAGATGACATTGCACCCACCGAGCAAAAACCTCTGTCATGCCAAAATCATTATGCAGACTACTCTCAATCATCTCACCGGATATGCTAATAGCATTGGCGATTTGATTTATCGCCTGTCATCCATCAGCATGCGGTGAACACGATCAATGTTTTCCTCGGTGAGGGCAAGTGTAGGATGTCAGACTTTGGGTCATCTTCCAGACTTCCCATCCTGAATTCAGCTGCCTGCTTTCGCACAGTTGATAAAACTGGGCGCCATCTCCTAATGTAGCAAGCATGAATGTCCTTTGGGGCTAAATACTTCTTTTGCAAGTACTTGTTAACATGATGATGCCAAATTTTGTCCCATTTTCAAGAGAAATCTCTACTAGTTGTTTCTGATGTCCTTTTTGAGCAGTCAGATGTCAGTTTACCTGAAAAGAAACAATGCAGATATTAACAAGAGGTGTTGAACTTAATATATGCAAGATTTCACAGCTCTAGCATAAAGTAGTAGTAGCAGTAGTAGTAGTAGTATAATGGTGTATATGTGTTTAACTCACTTGTTTGTTTATAATGTATTGAGCAATTTGCCGATACTGTTGGCAGTATGTAATCGGTTGAATTCTCTGTATATGTGTTTAAGCTAAGTGGACCATGTGCAAGCGTCGCTGTTGTTATGACTATGAAACTAGATGGAGAATTATGGGTGTGTGCATTTTTGTCAACGTTGTGGTGGTGCTATGATGTTTTTCCATGTGATCATTTCTTCATACTTATATTCTTTACTACTCTTGGCACAAGACCCGAAATTTTGGGGGAGGGGGGGCAGTCGATTAGATCGATCCCGTGCGCAACTGATACTTAATTTATCGACCCCGAAAGGATGAAAGGCAAAGTCGACCTCGGAGGAATTTGAACTCAGAACTTAAAGACAGATGAAATACCTATTTCTTTACTGCCCACAAGGGGTTATACACAGAGGGGACAAACAAGGACAGACAAACAGATTAAGTCGATTATATCGACCCCAGTGCGTAACTGGTACTTATTTAATCGACCCCGAAAGGATGAAAGGCAAAGTCGACCTCGGCGGAATTTGAACTCAGAACGTAGCGGCAGACGAAATACCGCTGAGCATTTCGCCCGGCGTGCTAACGTTTCTGCCAGCTCGCCGCCTGTTTATTCATACTTATAGCTGATATTATGCAATGTTCAACGTGTCTTCGTGCAGCCCTTTGTGATGTGTGTGTCTGAGGCTCTCATTAAGTGAGGCATCTGTGTGTGTGACCCTTTAAGTTACTAGCAAAAGATCGTTAGATGTTTTAAACTTTATATTGATATCTTTGAGGTTATTTGTCTCTCCTGATTATTCCAGTTCGGCTGCTGTCTCTTAGCTTTTGCTTTGATCACAAATTCTGTTTGCGCCGAAGTATTTTGTACTGTCAACACTTCTTCGGGCCTTTTTTATATCTTTATGGAATATTTCTTCTATTTTTATTTTCTAATTATATTATGCATTATATTTTATACTTCAATTCGATTTCTTTATTGTTTTATTCATTATCGTTTTATTGGGATCCTTTCTTGGGGAATATTTTGATTCTTATCTTCTTGTTTTATCTTTTATTCTTTATTTCTGTAATTTTTTAAAATATTTGTGTATAACTATTTAAAAAATACTTCTTGGTTATTTCGTTCAAATCACTATTGTTATTTTTTATCATTGTAAGAATTTATGCTTTTGTCAATATTTGTTCAGTTTAACCATTTTTATTTATTTATTTATTTATTTATTTATTTATTTATTACTTTGCTCAAACATGGTGTAAATGGATAGTATGTTAAAGCTGGTTTTATATTTCGAAATCTTCGCTTAACAAGATGGGTTTTTTTTTTTAAATACGTATTTTTGTTACACACATATCTCTTTTACTCTTTTACTTGTTTCAGTCATTTGACTGCGGCCATGCTGGGGCACCACCTTTAGTCGAGCAAATCGACCCCAGGACTTATTCTTTGTAAGCCTAGTACTTATTCTATCGATTTCTTTTGCTGAACCGCTAGGTCACCGGGTCGTAAACACACCAGCATCGGTTGTCAAGCGATGTTGGGGAGACAAGCACAGACACACAAGCATACACACACACACACACACACACACACACACACACACACACATACACACACACACACAGTTTCCGTCTACCAAATCCACTCACAAGGCTTTGGTCGGCCCGAGGCTATAGTAGAAGACACTTGCCCAAGGTTCCACGCAGTGGGACTGAACCCGGAACCATGTGGTTGGTAAGCAAGCTACTTACCACACGGAGTGGGAATCAAACGATCGTAATGAACGATTCGAAATATCAATAGCTTGGTTTCTTTCTTACGCTATAGCTCTTCTCCACACTATAGCCTAAATCCAAATTTATGCCGCTTTATACCTTTTTAAGTATACGACAGTGATATAGGAGCTTAACGTGGTTTGACTTTGACCCTTAATTCATATAGTAACGGGTTGTACATTATAGCACATCATAAAGCGTGTGTGTGCATGTATGTGTGTATGTAGGTATGCATATGTATGTTTGTGTGTGTGTAGGTATGCATGTGTATGTATATGTGTGTAGGTATACATGTGCATGTATGTGTGTAGGTATGTGTATGTGTGTCGCATTGATGTTTTTTGTAACTTAATCCATTTGGCCAGTGGTACAGCCATAGAAAAACGTTATCTTTATATAATTTTTATCAAGTGAAAGCTTTCTGGAAGCCATCCTTGATACAGATATATCCACAGGCGAACCTGGCGCAGAAATGTAACGAACCACTTACTTTGTTCAGCTATTATCTCTATCTACAGTTGTTCCTATTCTTATTGTTGTTGCTTATCCAAGGCTAGCTGTAAAGAAGCAGATTAATGATCATTTCTTATTTTCAAACTATATAATCCAACTTACTTTCTCATTTGTAAAACGGTAGGAGAGAAGCTTGCAAACCTTCATTGTCCCTTTCTTTTTGGTATCTTTCCACAGACAAGTGGAATTTAGTCATTAGAATATTAAGAGTCTTGGCTATAGATAAATCATCGCACTGCCAGTAACGAGATATGAACAGCTAAGCACTCGTTTTGTCTGCTAAACTATTTACTTTACCTTCTATCCACAGACATTGAAGTGTTTTATTTCTCCTGTTATTTTCTTCAATTACGATTCGGACTAAAATCAATTTATCCCTGTTCTTTTTTGTTATACTACTGAAATTTGATGTAATTTGGATAAGGGAAGGGTATAAATTCTATCAACCATTACATGCAACAGTGCAATTGGAAGCCCTTAGAGTCTGGTTAAAATTTATATTGAACACTCTGTAAAAAAATTTATATTGAATACTTTGTAAAAAATTATCCTAAAACGGAACAGTCTGATCCACATACATACACACACAGATACACACACACAAGGAAATACACACAAAGACAAACATAAGTGATCGCACTCCAGCTGTTAACACAAGCAGAATTTGCATTATATCCAAGGATTTAGACAGATGGTTGGAGTGGGATGAAATGGAAGCAGTTTCTTCTGACCAAGAAAGTGTACTGAAATTGTATCAGACTTAACTGGTCTTTATTTCAACGAGATGAACTAAAGATAGTGTGCTGTGTCTTAGAGTGTCTATAATCGCAGTATTCTGTACATCAAATTCAAATCTTATCTAGGTCAATCATAACTTTTATCCTTTAAGGGCCGACCAAATGGTACCTATCCAGAGTGGTGGATTGGCTGTAAGAGTTGCAAACTGCCTTTCGTTCTGAATTCAAATCCCATAACTCTTAGTAGACTTGGATGGTAGACTTAGTCTATTGCCCAGTCTTGCACAAACTCTAACAACTTGGATGCTTTTAGCGAAGCTCACTGTTTTGCAAGCATTCGGCCCAGGTGTCGTTTGAGAAAACCTCCTCCCCTTCCCGCCTTGGGAACTCTATTCCATCCTTATATATATATATATATAACTTGGTTACAAAACAATTTGTTTCAAGCGTTAAGAGCTAACCACATAGATTGCCAAAAGAAAATTGAAATTTCCAGAAGGCAGAGAAAGTAATTATCTTTACGAAAGGTGCCATCGCAGTTTCGATCGAAGAATTAGAGGCCTTTTACTCAAAACTCATGGTGTTACTGAAACTACTTTTATAAGGAAATGCGTGAATTTTGCAACCTTTCATTTTCTTTCTATTATAAACATTATTAGTGATTGGTCAAATCTAATTATCATTATAATGAAGCAAGAAATAGTAATCACTTCGCGGACTCACTCAGCTGAGCAGTTTTTCAGTCCTTGATTAGAAGAATTTCACTTGAAGAATTTCATTGGAAGAATTTCATCCGAACATTTGTGACTTCATGATATGTAGCAACCGCAAATTGTTACAATTAAGCTCTCTCCGTGAACAGAAAATGTAGATGCTTGGTCTCTAAACTGATACCAAGATCGGAAACTGCCGAGGGTTGCCTTTCTTGGGGTCGAGAAACACTGATGCGTATTTCCAAAGGTGCCAATATATTTGTAGGAAAAGAGAGCTTAGAAAGTTTGGTAAATATAGGGGCTACATCTTGAACGCATTGTTTGGTCATGATTTGAAACGACTGGAAATACATTAACACTTAACATATACAGGCAT
>NC_142930.1:34992169-35042169 GCF_046866305.1 Octopus bimaculoides | reverse complement strand
AAGATTTAGTCGAAGTAGACCTGAAGTAGAGGGTGCATATGTTTGATGAGGTTCCAAATGGCGACAAACGAACTCTAATAAACTTAACTGGTTGACTGACCGAACAATTAGTAATACAATCGATTAAATAATTGGATAAATGGTTGACTAATTAAATAATAGCAGTAAAAGAAGTGAAACAGAACCAGCGCGTTTCTTTATTATTGGCGTAATGACTCTCCACGGATACAAAATGTTTACTCCTTCTATTCATCTATCTTCTCAGCCATTATTCCTGAAAGGGTCGTAGAGGTAGAGTCCCCAGGCAGTTTCACGTAAAAGTATGCTTTGCAATGAGCATCAGCAAGGCACAGGGACAGTCGTTACAAGTAATTGGCCTAAATCTGACACAGCAGGTCTTTACCCGCGGTCAACTATACGTCGGATTCTCCCCTGTCGGCAGTCCACACAATCTCTTCATTTGTGGTAATCCGAGCAACACCAGGAACGTTGTCTACAAAGAAGCCCTGCAATAACACTTTTGAACCTACGACCATTACTCTGCCGTTGCTGGAGTCATTGTAACTTTCTCAATTTTTTAGCCCAACTGCATTCGCCTTCTTCACGTCGCTGGTCACCTCTGCCAGCCAAACTCCCAACCCATGGGTTCACCCGCGACACTGATTCTCCAAAATTAGGTTGGGTGTGACTACATATTGTATCCAAAACATTGTAAATGCAGTCGTATTATACTATTTCAGTTGTGTGCAGAGACCTGATGTGGCGATTTTTTTCCAGCATTTTCCCGTCATTCTTTTCCCTTCACATCTGGATCCGTGAGGTTTCTCCAATCGCTTCTCAAAGACTGTTTAAACATTTGGCATGCTTTTTTTCATTTCCAATTTTTAATAAAATTTTCGTTTTTTTTTTTTTTTTAATTTCTCATCTTTAAAATGTTGCCCGAGTAGACCCGAATGAAATCGAGTTATAATACCGAAACAAGTAAAACAATAAAAAAAAACTATGCTATTTTAATCCCGAACAAGATCAGGTTTCTCTGCTAGTATGTATATATATATATATATATATATATATATATATATATATATATATATATATATATATATATATATATATATATATATATATACAGAGTGGGTGGAAAGTAATTTAGGCATTAGAAAGGGCTTATCACTGAAGTCATGGCGAAAATATTTTTTAAACAGACAACACTAATGGGGATTTCTTGTTTTCTTATTGTCTTATTTCCTATTTTCCATTGTTTTGGTTCAGAGAATGCGGTGTGTATGGAAAGGTAAGCATAAAACACTACGTCTGGAGACAATAAAAAGTTGTCATGCAAAGCTGATGAACACGGGCTCTGTAAACGATGCAAGAAGAAGTGGCCGTCCAACCACCGTCTCCACAGCCGACAAAAATAAAAATCAACACGTCAAGAAACTCGTGAATGTGGACTAATAAGACACACAATACGTACGGTATTGCATAAAGAATTGAATTTTCGTCCGTGGAAACCCCATTACGTGTAGGTGCTAAAACCTGAAGACTGTGACCGCAGAGTGGAGCCTGAATTGTTTGAAAACATCCTCTGGCGTGACGTGGCTGTATTCCATGTTGATGGTTTCATCAATCGTCACAACTGCCATTACTGGGCGTCGGGTGATAAGGATCCAAACATGATGGTTGAGAGGAGGTAAGCTCGACCAAAAGTGACCGTGTGGTGCGGAATGGCGTCAAGAATCGTCAGTCCATATCTTCTGCGTGGCACAATGAATACGGACCGCTATCTTCAGAACCTCGAAAATTACGTGTGGCCCACGTTGTCTGGCTGGGGTAACATAGGTGACCTGATATTCATGCAGGATGGTGCACCACCCAATTTTGCTCTTACTGTGCGTACGTGGTTAGACCAATATTTTCCAGGACGTTGGATGGGACGACGCGGACCTCACGAATGGTCTCCAAGAAGCTCAGATCTCACTCCATGTGATTTTTACTTGTCGATTGCACAAAACAGGTGTTCAGGACAAAACCTCGCACACTGAAGGACTTGGAGACATGGATTCAAATCGATAAGATTTGAACAAACACCGCGAGGTATTATATCCAACAATGTAAATTTTCAAACAAATCGCCGCCTTCTGTGCAGTTTTATACTTTCATATAGCACAAGCAGACGCATATATATACATGTATATACGCGAAGAAATTTAGGTAAACATGCTTATATAATATATTGAAAAGTTTATGCATTCAGGTAGACACATGTACACATACACAAATACATACACACACACACACACACACACACACACACACACACACACACACACACACACACACATACACATATTACCATGAATGCTCATACGCATATGGTCAGAAATACAAGATAACATTCATATATCTAGAATCAGAAGCTACTATTCTCTGACAATTAAGGCGGTGAGCCGGTAGAATTGTTAATTATTATTATTATTATTATTATTATTATTATTATTATTATTATTATTATTATTATTATTATTATTACTATTATTATGCCCTGATGCAGTACCAGGTGGTGGCTCTCATGGCTTCTGAACTTAACTGATTGGAAGTGTTATCATGTACATTGTTATCATGTACAAAATGGGCTACAGCAAATTTTCTGGTCAATACCACAGATTTACTTGTCAGTTGTTTGACCATAACCAGTTGAGCATGTCCCTTGGTGGCTGGGAATATGTACATCTCTGATCACGAGCAGAAGTAGTGGAGGAGCATCATAGCCATGTTTTGAGAGGAACTCTTTGGAGTTTAGATAATGAACCTCTGGAAACATGGGTGTTTTGTCCAACATCCTTAAGCAACCCTTATTCAGGGACCTTTTGAGCGGGATGGGCTACTTGACCCGAAGAAAATTCTAACTAGACCCCACCTACAAGGTCATGCACTGTTAATCCCTCTCAACCCTCGCTATCCTTTTTACTTGAAACTTGCAGAGGATGGTGACCCTCTGACGGTACTCTAGTTGCCGGGCACCCAAACTCGGATCATGCTTAATCCAGGACGGCAGCTCAGTTAAAGAAATGAGGTACAGAGCAGTGAGTTTGGCAAACGGTGGCTACACCAGCTCGCTGTCACGGAAACTTAGATGTTGCAGTCTCAGTACATGTCTGCACATCATTAGCCACGGTAGGCCCAGTCCTCCACTCAGTGGGTATTGTCGACAAATAGAGCGCCCGAGCAGTTAAACGCGTCCCTTCCACATAAAGTAGAAGAGTTGGTGCTCCAGTTCGATCAGATATGAACTATGTAAGACATGATGATCAGGCGGTAATATATAATGGAGGTGACGTCATTCGCGTATGCTAACATGATGTTCCTACGTGGTAGTTTGCGAGGAATGCTCCCAACATTTCCAATTTCCGCAGTAGTAGCTTTACAGCCTGTACATCTATTAACAATTCAATAGAAAAGCCCACGATGCAATGGGATATCTCAAACAGAAGAATTTTCACACACATTACAAAACCCATATAATAAACACCTAAAAACTAAAACAACAAAAGTACACCAACAGGAGGAGTCTTTATCTCCCAATCCCCACAAAAATAAGAACACAATGCTGCGTACATCTTAGGAATACGGAGGTGCACTAGGTACTGTAGTAGAAACTCGCATGAAACTATCGAAGTAAAATAATATTACAGTTCTATATTTCAGAGACGAGGAACTATGTACATTATTTAAATTTGACGAATATTCGTCCTCATCTTGTTTGTTGTTAACACAACGTTTCGGCTGATATACCCTCCAGCCTTCATCAGGTGTCTTGGGGAAATTTCGAACCTGGGTTCTCATTCCTAATGTATTTTTCGATGTTATTATTATTATTATTATTATTATTATTATTATTATTGTTATTATTTTTATCATTATTAATATATTATTATTGGGGTTAGTCGCCCACGCTCTTAACCACTACGCCATATGCCCGTGGGCATATTATTTTTCTAATTTGGGGTAACTGCGCGTCTGGATGAGTTCACTAACCTGAAGAAGATTTCTTCCCTATTTCATTCCTCCCTATCTTACACCAGTCTCAGGAGCCTTGAAACAGTCCTCAACGATATCTCGCACTAGCAAAATCATTTAGAAATAAAACAAAATGAAAGACAAGGATCAAATACAAATTTGATCTGAGCATTTTTTGATGTCAGAATGTCATTAAAGTAAACTATCATAAGCTATCTCTCCAGCGAAATCAATATTACAATCTAACGTACGCTGTGTTTACAAACATTTCGTAATCCTGTTTATTTCGAAGACCCACCATAACGACGTATGGCAGAGAAGTTGGTTTAGTACACTCTTATGAGAAACTGTTAGAATCCAGCAGTCGCAATTAAATGTCAGAAATCTTCATGTCTGCATTTCGAGTGCTTCAACCATGGCTGTTGATATTTCTTACTCTTCTGCATACATTGCTTGATGTGCTTGTGCTATAATAATCTTCGATTTGACCTTTCACACAAGTTTGTTTTCTATTTTAAAAGAAGCTTTTATTGCTCTTTCTCTCTTTCTCTCTTTCTTTGTTCAGAACATGCTCAGAAACATACATACATACACATACATACACATACATACACATACATACACATACATTCCATATCCCCCTTCTCTCTCTGTCTCCCTCTCTCTCACTCACTCACTCACTGTTTATAATATTGAGAGGAGAGATAGATAGACACACAGACAGACAGACAGACAGACAGATAGATAGATAGATAGATAGATAGATAGATAGATAGATAGATAGATAGATAGATAGATAGATAGATAGACAGAGGTAGATGGAGAGAGAGACAGAGAGAGAAAGAGTGGTACTTATATTCTTGTATGAGGTTTTGTGGGGTGGTGTATATTTGTATCTGTAAGCACCATTCTGTATGTATGTATATACAAGTAAAGGTACGATCTAAAGATCAAGGTGTAGGATGATAGTAAGCTTCGAGCAGCCGCAGAAGGTATAAAAACAACTTTCAGGAACAATTCTGTGTGTGTGTGTGTGTGTGTGTGTGTGTGTGTGTGTGTGTGTGTGTATTAAAGCCAGTCACCACATCAAAGTGGGTGTTAAATGTAACTACTAGTTTAACACCGGGCAGATTCCCCGCCAGCTGGTTATCGGTGCGACAGTCTGCAGTCTTTATATACAATATATTGTTAGCTGGGGTAGCTAACCCCTACAACCCTCTAGCAGGTTACAGGATCGCGGGAGAGACTCAGTTTCTAGTTATGTGGCCCATCCTTAGGCACGAATACCTGCATGTTAGAGCGATAGCGACAGTCCGCTACCGCTAACAATATACTGTAAACAAAGTAAACATCAGTCACTGATTTGCCACAAGATTTGCAACAAGATGTGC
Source organism: Octopus bimaculoides (assembly GCF_046866305.1). NCBI lineage: Eukaryota > Metazoa > Mollusca > Cephalopoda > Octopoda > Octopodidae > Octopus > Octopus bimaculoides. Next base: position 35,036,758 of record NC_142930.1, on the reverse strand, counting down.
CGACTGGCTTTACTGTTTAGTATAGTTACTACCCAATCTCTTCTTGAGATTGTATAGCCAGCTGTTTTGCTTGTGTGTGTGTGTGAGTGTGTGTTTCTGATCAATAAGTATCCGAGCTGTTGCGTAGTAACGAAGCTAACGCACGCAGAGTGAAGCCGCGCTGGTACAGACTGATCTTCGATTCTGCTGCGAATGGGCACTAATGTTTTAACGTTCTAGCTCACTTTCACTGTTTACGGCAGTGCTTGGAAGGAATGTTAATAGCGTGTGATCGTCGCATTGACCATGACAGAGAAAGTTGACCAGAGAATCTGTATCAAATTTTGCCATAACCTTGCCGATACCTGCTCTGAGGTCCATGCAAAGTTTTCAGAAAGTTTTCATCGTTCTCGAGACAATCAAGGAGATCTTGTGCAACTGAAACTCGAGTGTCTTTTTCGTCAGCTGAAAGCGGTTTTGACACACGCGTCTCATACCCAAATTTTCAATGATAATGCACTGAACTGAACCGAAACTAAACTGCACATCTTCTGATAACTCACGGATTGTGATTCGACGATTTCCTCTCAGCTGCACGCACATCTGCGATGTTTTTTCTCAGTTCTGCTGGTTGCGAGTCTCGCAGAACGTTCGTCACTATCGACATTTTTTCATCCATCTTGGAAACGTCTGAACAACTCGTACACTTGTGTGTGGCTCATATGCTCCTCTCCATAGACTTAGGGCAACTTCACGAAAGCCTCTGAGCAGGTATCACCATGACAACTTGCTTTCATGGTCAATGCAACGATCACACGCTACACACGTTCCTTCCAAGAAGTGCTGTAAACAGTGGAAGTGAACTAGAACGTTAAACGTTAGTGCGCTTGCACAGCAGAGTCCAAGGTCAACCTGCGCCTAGCGGCTCCACTGTGTGTGGTGTGGCTTCGCTACTATTACAACAGTCCGGATACTTGTTGATCACACTTCGTACATATATATATATATATATATATATATATATATATATGTTGTTGTACTTGGGGATGGTCATGTTGCCAGTTTAGCCAATTAAAACACACGCACTGTATATTTGGTGTTAATTTTCTTTTTTTTTTTTTTTTTTTTTCAGCTTTATATTACATTAATCTTAATCTTAATCTTATTTCGGCCAGAGTTCTTTCGTCACACTTCTGTGACCTCATCAGTGGTCCTTTGTTTCCTTCTTCTTTCTTATGTGTGTGTCTCACCTTGCTAACTATCAGCCATTTTGTATTTTATATATATATATATATATATATATATATATATATATATATAGGATGGCCCAAAAGTGTATACAAGGTGGCCCAAAAGTAGATTTAAAGTTATCACGTAGGCACTTTCAATTTCTTTTAAAACATTTAATTATATTTCTATCTTACAAACTGGAAAGGAAGCTTGACAAAATTAACTAAATTAGCATAGACTAATGGTTTCATATTTTTCATAAAATAAGATCCAAACTGTTAATATATGAATGCGAAATAGATAGTTGAATCACAGTAAACTTACTTTTGAGCCACCTTGTATATATACATATATACATACATATACATATATATATACATATATATATATATATATATATATATACATATATATATATATATATATATATATATATATATATATATATATATATATATATATATATATATATATATATGTATGTATGTATGTATGCATATATATGTATGTATACATAATACATATATATATATATATATATATATATATATACATGTATATATGTGTTATATATGTGTGGGGGGGGATTTATAGGACATTTATAAGGAAAAAAAATAATCTTGCAGCTGTTTCTGAGAAATTAGGGATATTGAACTCTACTATTTCCCTCTATCGTCAACTTTGGTCCCCTGGATACCAATACCTTTCATATCATTGCTTCCTTTCTAATACAAGCACTTATTACAGGTAACGCTTATATAATGGATAAACAATTCCTTTGCGTCACTCTTAAGGACATACCTATTCTCTCACAAAAAACTTTCCTTTTACTCCTACTCACCAAAACTAAGGACCTCATCCGAAGATGCAGTGAAAAGCATTCTTCCCCACCCCACGCAAAATACAGAAATTGAAACCCCCAAACTAAATTATTTTCCACCCACATCGCAAACGCTTTAATAGCAGTAAATGCTGAAAATGGCATTTTAATACATAGACTAAAAAACATTCCCACGCATGCGTAGATAGCGTTGTCTCGAACACAGATAGGTGGTGAAACCCGCGCTTCAGAGATCTGCTGAGTCATTTTCAGCTACCAGACCGGTATAGACTAGAATTCCAGGACGCTCCATTGTGGACATGGACTAATAGCGACGGGTTTCCTAGATCTTTTATAGATAGGATTATAATAAGGCATAAATATAAAAAAACTTACTTAAGCGTCCACAATTTCACTACATCAGCTACAGTGATCACAAATTTGTGACCTGTAGGATCGTCATAGATAGGTTAGGTAGACAGAAACCCGGTTACTGGAAACTTAACAAGTTTCTTTATGCGTTGGCTCTTGAGCTTTTACTACGGAAATTGGGGGAATTGAGGGGCATGCAACGTGATTTAAGTTGTGGAAAATCGGTTTCGGCCTATGCGGATGACATTACTGTCACCGTATCCGAGGTCCACCACCTATAAAGAGTAGGTGTGGCTATTAAGGAGCAAAATTTAACCGGGAGAAGTCGGTCGGCTTGCAACTTGGCACCTGGAGGGCCAAATCGATGCCACCAAAAGGCGTCGTCGAGCGTTGGACGGTGGGTCCAGTTAAAATGCTAGGTGTTTGGTTCGGTCAGACCTCCAGATAGAGAAGAAATGGAGCGAGGTGACGAGCGGGATGACCCTCCTAACTTGGACCTGGTCTGAGCGGTGGCTATCCCTGAAATGGTGGGTGGAGATCGCAAATGTGCTTATTGCATCTGTGATTATCTACCGCCAAACCATCGTACCTTACCCACCAAGTCGTGGCTAAACAAGCTGGAGCGATTGCTCTTCCGCTTTTTGTGGATGGGCAGAGGTTCTGCTTGTAAGGCTCTCTATCTGCTGCCAACACCGGCTAAAGGATGGGCTAGGGATGCCTTAGGTATTGACGCACAGGCATGCGCTGAGGCTGAGGCATCTGTAGCTCTACCTGGATGATGAACAGGTGTTGTCTCCGTTCATCAGGGGCTTTTGGATAATTTCCAAGAGTCTCTGGCTTGGCAATGTTACCAAGGAGTCTTACCAGTTTGCGATAAACTCGCAAAGCATGATGTTTCTTGTTCGTCCACTTGCCCAAGATGCGAACAGGACAACGAAATGCTCTTTTTTGTACTAGTGGCCAGACTTTTCCCGTAAGTGATGGAGTGCCAGTCATCCGTGTACTCTTTCTTTGTATATAGTTCAGGATGTCAGTGTGCGTCACAGATGCACTGCTCCACATATGGTCACAGTACACCACTGTAGACTGTCAGCTCGAGTCTAAAATATTTTCTGACCCTAAAGGGAAGGTCTAGTCTTTGGAATACTGTTCTAGCTAAGGATATACATTCACCATAAAAGATCTTCGATGGTAGTGAGTGTAGCGGGATTATACGCATATTTAGTGGAGTGTACGGTGTTTTCTTCATATAAAGTGAAAATTATGAATAATTTTCTTGAATATTGCACAGATTTGCATGAATCCGACCACGCTATATTTCAGTCTCTTGGAGAGTCTCTTTGCCAAATTCTTTAGCTCTGTACTGAGCAGAATTTGGGGCCAAAACTTTTCTATCACGTTCTCCTTGTTCAGATCTTTCCACTGCAATATTACTACGCCCAAACTGAGTCGATTGAGAATACTCCCAGCTTGTTGCCAGAAGAAGTTCCTGCCAAGAGAGAAGCGAAAATGTCTGGCATAGAGGCTGGAGAGCTGAGCGTCCAAACCATGAGGCCGAAAAGGCCAATCTCCCAGCTAAAACTGATAAAAACAAAGCAAGTAAAAGCAATAACAACAGTAAGTAAGAAGCAGTATCCCCATTCAGTTATGAATATAGGATCCAGACGGAGATCGATGGAGTTAAGTAGATTATCTCAATGAGAGAGAGAGAGAGAGAGAGAGAGAGAGAGAGAGAGAGAGAGAGAGAGAGAGAGAGAGAGAGAGAGAGAAAGAGAGAGACTCAACGGCTAAATTAGAAACAGTTATTGTCGTTTGTCAGCTTGAAAGAATGTATTTTTTTCAGTCAAGCTGTTGATTCCTAGATTACATTCATTTCTTTCTTTTTTTCTTTTTATTCTTGCTTCTTAATTCAGAATCTGAATATATTTCTTGTTTGTATGGTGTAAAAACTGATTTTTTTCTGTTTTATCAAACTGACTTTTGCCCAAAAGACATTTCTCTTTCACATTTTCCTTCGACTTCATTCATAATGGCCTCCAGCCAGAGAGACAACACCTCCTAAAGAGAAAAATCAAAAGGCTAATTCTGCCATTGTGAAGCAGAATAATAAAGCTTTTCTGCAAAAATTCTCTCTTGTCTTAAACATGGAAAATTTTGCATTCTCAGAAAAACAAAATATGATTTTTTGGACATTCTGAGAACATTTTTGCGAAGACACAAAGAACAACAACGCAGATGTCGTCATCAACAATGGAGATAGTTTTTCCCAAGCGGCATCATTCGTAGAATGAACAATGAAAAGTTCAAAATGGACCGACGAAAGCATTGTATTGAACAGAACTTAATCTTGCCTGGAGAATTTATTGAATTGTAATGGGAGAGAACTCATCTGTCTTTGTCACAGAAAGGAAGGAGTGCTTTTTCGAAAGCGTCCAAACAGTAATTGAATAAAGTTTGGGCGAACGTCTGTCCTATTATTTTACATTTAAAGAAAGGAAATTTGATTGCAAAATATTTACCATGGTGTAGCATAAAACACAGGTTAGACTGAGGGTGGGTATAGCTTGTTGCTTTTGTAAAGTAATGAAGATGGGTATTAAGCGCACGACTAATAAGAAATAATGTGTGGTTGGTAGGAGTTAGCATGCACATGCAAGTCTTTATGAGGCTTCGGGACCACAAGGCCCTACTGGAGTTGTGTTTCATTGTCGGCACGTAATCCAAGGAATTAACGTTTACTTTACATAACAAAAAGCTATTTAAGGTTTCTCTGCTCAAAAGGATTGAGCACAGATAGCTGTAGCTCCTGTTGCAATCCCGAATTTGGCCGATGATCCCGCTTTGTCCTTTGTCTCAGTAACAAATAACGTCTGAGAGGAATCAAATGCAACCTAATGGAATGGAAAATACTGGAGAGAGAAAAGAAAAATTAACGAGATCTCTGGGACACATAAAATACCTGGCGTGCGAGCAGTAACGTAGAGCGCCCCGAGTCATCCTAACGAGTAGGCTACTGCTCATGTATATGTCTGGGTGGATGGGGATTAACCATAAATGTTATGCAATCAGTTCAATCATATCTTATTTAAATCATTCTGTTTAACATTTTACTATCTATTCTACAATTTTAACTTCGTCTCTTGTATAGCAACCCTAACCACTTCCCAGTTTCTCCGTATTTATCTTTTCCCTTCAGCACAGTTATTTATTGTATTTGAGAGTAAAATATTCATGACCGTTCTTTTCAGTGGAGTGCAAGGAAAAATAAATTTTGATCAAAAAACAAAGCAAACTTTTTTCTTCCTTACGTTACATATATTAGTTAAATAAATAATTTTTTAAAAAGCCACTTCTGTTTTTATTTCGTTTCTTGAAATAAAGTACTTGAAAATCACCGAGGTAAAAATTCATTTTTTTCTTCCACTGCAACACAAATACGACAGAGTATATGGGAGTTGTCAGCCTTCCGTTCGCATAAAATATATATTTAATCGATGAGTTATTCAGGAAAAGCGTACAGGATTTTAGTTACATCTAAAATATTGGCAACAGAAAAAAGTGGCTATGCTTTGATCTTATGTTGAAGACTCGAAATTGCGTTTGACCTTCTGTTCGATAACTGATGAGGGAGTTGGTGACCTTTTGTGTCTGTTTTCTGTTTGTTTATGCATTTATTATATGTTGTTTAACTTATATGCAAACAGACACTGGAATGTATACAATCAACATTTATAAACATATTTAAACAACAAATCTTTCGACCTTATTAGTTTAATATTTATTAATGATCAGCAATGTGAATGACAGGAGAAATGTGATAAAAACTGAGTTATTCTCACTGCGTCGATAATGCAGGATGTGTTTATCGGTCGTGCTTTAATATATTTGTTTCGTTAACCTTGTACATTCCAGTCGCACTATATTCAACCTGTTGTGACTGTCTCGTTCTATAGCAGCTGCTAATGTGTGTAATATCAGAAATATATATATGTGGTGGAAGGTTGAATAATACAATAACTTATATTACGTTTATGTGGCTATGTTAGACATTTATTCTTTCCATTCATCTGTTTCATATAAACGTAGACCACGCTCCTTCCTAATTCTATCTAATTATAGAGCACACGCAGTGAATTAATCTAACAGATTATGGTGTGCTGTGAGAGGACTGCGAATGTTCTACACACACACAAACACATGCACTCACACTCACACATACACATACACACACACATGCACACACACACACACACACACACACAAACACATACACATACACACATACACATACACACTCACACATGGATATATATATATATATATATATATATATATATATATATATATGACGGACTTCCATAGTTTCCATCATTCAATTACACTCACAAGTCATTGGTTAACCTAAGGCTATGCAATATGTTTAACCAAGGTGTAGCACAATGGAGGTCGAACTAAGAACTACATGATTATGAAGCCTGTAGCTATATCTGGACTCATCTAATGAGTTGAAAACTCATTAGTCAGTAATGTTCAGTTTATTCTAGAGTGTTGCGAGGATAATAAGCACCTCGTGGCCCCATTAATAAATTCACTCAGAATGTGTCGATGATTTTTTTCCTCTTCAGAATAATCATATGTTGCGCTCAGAATAGCAAATAGACACAAAACTTGTGTTAACCGAGTATTGAAACCGCATCACTAACATAGCATGTTGAAAGTTTAACATGTAATATCAGTATAAATCAATATATCTACAGTAACATATCTTCTCTCTAGAAATATGTTAATCTCTCGACATGTCATATTAGTGATTGACTGATGGATTGATTGATGTTAATATGTAGGTGGCGTGCCCGTGTGTTATGTGATATTAGAGCAGAGAGAGAAGGGTCATTGTAACAAAGTACTTTTAAGCGGTTGAATTCTAAACAGATCAGAAGTAGCCGATATTAGCTTCATCTATTAATCGATGACTAGTTTCTACTGGTTTATATCCGTCTTATCTAAAATATTTGCTCATGCTCGTTATACAGTGAAAATGGTCAGATTACAGCTAATTGTGAAAAACTCGAGTAACAGACGTTGATTATGTTAATGTACATATGATTACATTCACACATGCACACAGACACACATGCATACATACATACATACATACATACACACACATGCATAAATGTATATACACACACACACATGCACATATACTTTTGTATGTGTATCTGTGAAGGCGCGTGGCTTAGTGGTCAGGGAATTCGACTCACGATCGTAAAGTCGTGAGTTCAATTCCCAGCGATGCGTTGTGTCATTGAGCAAGACACTTTATTTCACGTTGCTCCAGTCCACTCAGCTGGCAAAAATGAGTAATACCTGTAATTCAAAGGGCCAGCCTTGTCACACTCTGTGTCACGCTAAATCTCCCTGAGAGCTATGAGAAGGGTACACGTGTCTGTACTTCTTAAGGTGTAGGTGTGACTGAGTAGTAACAAGTTTGCTGTCCAACCACATGGTTTCAGATTCGGTCCCACTGCGTGGCACCTTGGGCAAGTGTCTTCTACTATAACCTCGGGCCGACCAAAGCCTTGAGTGGATATGATAGAGAGAAACTACAACGACCTATATATGTGTGCGTGTGTATGTGTGCCAATGTTTGTGTTTATATTTGACAACTATTGTTGGGGTGTATACACCTCTTAATTTAGTGGGTCGGTAAAAAACTAAAAGTATTAGGGTTGATTTCTTCGACTAAACTCTTCGAAGTGGTACCCTAGCATGGCCGCAGTTGAATGCCTAAAATAAGCAGAAGATTAAAGATTAGATCGTATAACTTTATTACAACTTCATTTTCAATAACTGCTGATCGCAAATTTATATACGCGACTATTCCAGCTTATACAAACCTATATTTTATTTTATTTTATAACAGCACTTTAGTTTTAACCTCTTGGAATTTCAAGTCAACTGACACTTCTCTTAATCTAAACTAGAATACTCGTTTTGGGTTGTTTTTTTACTTTTGTAAAATATCTTGCTAGTCATTCAAATGTAAATTCTATAAAATCAAATTATTAAATGTCTAATCAAAAATCAGAATAAGTCTCATTTTTCTAACATGGGATTCTTAAATCATTAAAAATTTCAATACTGTGCATTATAAAAGATTGTTATTCACTGTACCACACCTTTTCTTAATAAGGTATTTTGCATTTTCTTGTATGTACTATACTGTCCTCAATCATATATGATTTACGTAAACGATAATATTTCTGTTCAGCCTGTTGTATATATATATATATATATATATATATATATGAGAGAGAGAGAGAGAGAGAGAGAGAGAGAGAGAGAGAGAGAGAGAGAGAGAGAGAGAGAGAGAGAGAGAGAGAGAGACCAAAGTGTACGTACGCCGCTATATATATATATATATATATATATATATATATATATGAAATTCCATAACAGGGAAAATAGTTTCCTTTCTAGAGATGGAAAACATCCAAATTTGCACTGGCAGAAAAAAATATTTTCGCAACTCAAAAAGGTATTATTCAAAATACAAGAATTAAAAGAAAATGTAGATTTACGATTAACATATTTTGAATATAATTTAACATAATAGCATATTACAATAATAATATTATATTATATTATATGAATAGAAATACAAATATTAATCCTACAAATTGTTTCGATTCATATCCAATAATGAATTTAGGAAAAATTCATATGTATGGGTATGAATCTCATCAGCGAAATATTTGACAAAGTTAGATAAAATTACATGTAAGGATTGTTAAATCCTAGAATAGACTGCATTAAATATGTCTGTAAGCGTGAGCATCAATAATTCAATATAATAAAAATAAAAATAAAAAATTCAGATATATGAAATACATAAGAAAAAAATATTCGTGTACACTTTTAATAATACCAATCTAAAAATATTTCTGCCCATTATTTTTTATATACAAAAAAAATCTAAATAATATGCTACGAATTTATGACGGAGTAGGAAATATCTTTTTTTTTTATTCTTCATACTATTAAGAAAAAATATATATCTTATTCAGACTAAATATTCAGAAAAATTCATTAATTTTACAAAAAAAAACAACGCGTTATTAATCATGACTAGACAGCAAAAGCAATTAATTAAAACACTTTATCTTAATTAGGCTAATACTGAATAATATTATAAATTACACCATATTCATTATTTATAATCACCTGTACTAAAATGACAATCAAAATAAAAATTACGTTCTTATCAACTATTTATTCATTCAAAAGTTTATTCTAAATACGCCGATATTAAACAATTTAATAAAATTGCGATAATTTATTACCTATACTAAATCATACATAATAAATAAATAAATAAATTATCGACAATCTACTTAGTTTTTTAGACGAAAATAACTCACAGTAAATCAATATGTTTATAATTTTTATGGATATCTAATTTGGAAAGAATAGAAGAACAGGATATACACAATATAAATTTACTAAGTATGATAGCGTCTACAATAAATATTTGTATGTGCATAATATTTTTTTAAAATATAAATAATGTTTATAAATTATCATAATCTTCGTTTATGTGCTGATATAATCATTATTTTTAGTTACTATTACAAATAAATAAATAAATAACATAAAAGAAATTTACTTAGTTTTTCAAAGGAAAATAAAGCACTGTAAATCAAAGTTTATAAACTTATATTTTCATGCTTTCGAAAAGAAGAGAAGCGGAAATACGTTATATGACAATATGTTTTAAATCACAATAGGGTATATTATAAATTTATTTGTATATTATTATTATCAAATTTAATTTAAATGCTTATCATCATTTAGGACGAAATAAAAATAATATAATTTTAAATTTATTACTTTAATTCAGCTATGAATATACTAATATAGTTTTATACTTAGGATAACTACATGATAGTACTTGTAAATATTAATCTAACACTAGACAATTAAATTATATATAATACTAAATTTATTTAGTAATATGCTGAAGTATTATAGATATCCATATTAATATACTAATTTAAACTTACTAATCAGTTGGTTCAAATAAAAAAATTTTCTCCAAAAATCAATTATATCAAAACACGTGCATCACGTTATAAAGACGGGTAAAGATCACAAGGAAAACTGTGTTAACGTCATCATCCATAACTTCAAAGTTTTACCATAACATTATCCATGTGTTAATTTATTTGATTTCTTATTTGTATATGAATTCAAATATATAGAGATACTCATATATACATACATACTACTACAACCAACAAAAAATGCCCCCACGTGGACTATTGACACCAGTAAGGAACAATTATGAACTCTTCATTTAATTTCATTTTTTCAAATATGTATTTTTGATAAGGTTCGTTTTTACAAGAACCGAAACATGTTAAAAATATCTCTGACAAAATTTTAAATTAAAATTCATTTTTTATATATTGGCGTTTTCAAACTTCTTTTTTATAAATATATATATATATATACCTGCACATATACATATATATAGACTTATATACGCACATATACATACATATACATATAGACACATACACACATCCACATGCACACACACGCACATATATATTGGGTTGGCAACTAAGTTCCCGCTGTTTTTTAAATTTGGGAATTTATTGCGTTTTTAAATTTTGGAATCTACTTTTTTCGAGAAATTCTATTTTTAAATCATTTTGGAATCTATTTTGCTTTTGTGTTTTTCTAGTTAATTTTAGATAATTTTTGTTTATTTTCAGATCATTAAAATGGAATGTCAAGTTAAGAAAAACGAGCATTTTCGACACCTTCTTTTTGCTTTCAATCAGGTTTCTAAGGCCGCAAAAGCTGCTCGCGACATTTGTGCTGTGTATGGAGAGGGTGCCATAGCTGAAAGAACCGCTCGTGATTGGTATGCCAAGTTCAAAAATGGAAATTTTGACCTCAAAGACGCACTTTGTTCTGGCCGTTCAATTGAGTTCAATGAAGAGCGATTAAACCACCTTCTGCACGAAAATTCTCATCAAACGACAAAGAAACTGGCAGAGAAAATGGAATGCTCCCACACTGCTATAGAGAAGCATCTTCATTTGATGGGAAAGGTTCAAAAGTATGGAGCATGAGTTCCACATACTTTAAGTGACAACAACAAAAATCAACGAGCCACAATCTCCACTGGTTTGCTTGCACATCACAGCTCAATTCATGGACACAAGCAACGATTTCTTTACCGAATCGTTACTGGCGACGAAAAATGGTGCCTGTACAACAATATGAAGCAACCTGAGGAATGGCTTAGCTCCGGTAAACAAGTGAAACCGCGCGTGAAACAAGACCTCTTTCCGCATAAAACGATGTTGTGCGTATGGTGAGATTATCCATTACGAGTTGCTTGAACGGAACCAAACGGTCAACGCGGAACTCTCGAACTCACTCGGATCATTACTATTTATACCTGTCTCGGACCAGCCTATCTCTCGCAAGGAGGTGTCGTAACTCTCACCACAGCAGTATGTATGTATGTATGTATGTAAGTATGTATGTATGTATGTATGTATGGTCTATGGAGTTGGAAGTTCATATACATATTTTCATGTGAATGATGTCATGAATGTGTGCTATACATATACATCTGTGTAGTTAGGTAATCCAGTATAAGTTCATGAGAGTAAATATCTTTAATGTATAATGTACATATGAAGCATATTGTACACATAACCAATATCTAAAACTTACCCAGCTTGGATGGATGGCAATGTGAGTAGGAGTGGGTGGGGGGCATGCTTGAAATTTCGAAGTATCAACTGTTTCTTGTGCATGCAAGAAACCATTGTGGAATGAGCCTCGTGTGCATAGGTAGTTATGGATATAGATAGATAGATAGATAGATACATACATACATACATACATACATACATACATACATACATGACGACTGCTCCATCTTGACAGACGATAGCCATCCCATCAACAATCCACACATATCATCACGCAGTACAATCACTCCGTTGGTGAGCCCTCAAGTGACTTTGAAGTCCGGCTGCTGAGCGACAAGGTCTACAGCACAGATGACAAATGTTCAGGCCTCTCGATCCTTGCCCGCTGGAAAACGCTTCTGTGAACCAGCATATGTCTCTTAAGTCCGGGTATTGTTTTACAAACCTTGTGACATATGCCACAGGTCGCAGAAGGCGGTTGGTATTTAGGGTGTCTGGAATTTCTACCCTCATGTGTTTTCATGTGATTCACATATCCTGCTTTTGACAGAAGAACGCGATCACACAATACACATCCTATACTCTCCATTGTTTACAAATTTTCCCTTTCGACAGGCCCGCTTAAGCTCAAGTTGCTGAAGCATATTTTCCTCCCAAACATCTCAGCTCGTCCTGACAACAGTTCTCCACTTGCTTCGATCCAGAACATCTCCTTCCCAATCGCTTTCATACATATCTAGTTTTTTTAGGTTTTGTTTAATGCAATCTTTATACCTCTTTCTCGGTTTCTGCCGCGGTCGCTCACCAGAACTGAGCTCAGCATAAAATAAGCGCTTCGGCAAACGATCATCCTTCATTCTAATTACATGCCCAGTCCATCTCATTTGGGCCAGGATAATATGTTTTTCAACTGAGCTACAGTGCGCCCTGCGCAAAACTTCTGTATCTGCTACGAAACTCTTCCATTTTACTCCTAGGATGCGTCTTAGACACTTTTGATGAAACCTTTCTAGCATCTTTACATGACACTTGTAAGTGGTCCATGTTTCGCCTGAATAAAGAAGTGCAGTCAATACACACGCTTTGTAGATGCTGATTTTCGTCTGCAGGAAGATATCTCTATCAGCCCATACTCGCTTTTCAAGCTTTCCAAATGCAGCACTTCCCTTCGCTATTCGATGGTATATTTCTGCATCAAGACCACCATCCCTTGACAGTGTGGTTCCAAGGTAAACAAAGGTGTCAATGACTTCTAATCTTGTTCCGTTCACAAAGATGTTTGGTTCAGTATATATTTGTCCAGGTGTGGGGGTAAACATTACCTTGGTTTTTCTCAGACTTACTGTGAGTCCAAAATATGTACATGCAGTGGAAAATCTATCCATTAAATGTTGCATATCTTCCTCTGTGTGTGCCAGCAAGTCAGCATCATCAGCATAGAGCAATTCTCTGACAAGTACTCTGAAAACCTTTGCCTTACAATTAAACCTGGTCAGATTGTATATGCTACCAGATGTCCGGAATCTGATTCCGATTCCCCTGTTACAATCCTCAAATGCACACCAAAGCAATGTGGCAAAATATATAGAGAAAAGTGTAGGGGCAGGAATATCTCCCTGTTTTACACCGTTGTCCACTGAAAATTCATCAGATAGATTACCATTAAAAACTACCTGAGCTTTCATGTTGCTGTGCAATTTCTCGAAGAGGCTCACAAAATGTGTCGGGCAACCAAGTTTGCACAAAACAATCCACAGTGCGTCCCTGTTTACCGTGTCAAATGCCTTAGTTAGATCTATAAAAACCTGGTATAGTGGCATTTGTTCCTCTAAACATTTCTCCTGAACTTGCCTTGCAGAAAATATCATACCCATTGTTCCCCGCTCGGGTCTGAAACCACACTGCTCCTCAGGAATCACATGTGGACACACATTCTCCACGAGACGTTCTAACATGATCCTCGAAAGTATCTTCCCAGTATGTGCCAGGAGAGTTATTCCTCTGGAATTACCACACACTGATTTGGGTCCCTTACCTTTGTATATAGGGATTAGAATGCCGTTTATCCATTCCTGTAGCACAGAGGACTCAGTCCAAATTTGACACAACAGGCTATGAATTTCGGAGGAGATGTGATCTCCACCTGCTTTCAGAATTTCAGCTGGAATACCATCCAGCCTAGGAGCTTTGTTGCCAGTTTTACTTCTTCAATGGAAGGCACATCGTCCATGTGTTGCATTATCACTCTTTGGGGAAATATTATTTATGACATCCATGTTCACTACAGATGGATTATGGAAAAGTTCCGCAAAATGCTCCCTCCATCTTCTCATTATTCCAGGAGGATCCTTAATAACCTCATTTCCGTCTTTTGATTTCAAGGGAACATACGTTGAGGATTGCGGTCCAAAAGCTTGTCGCACTAAGCCGTACAAGTTTTTAATGTCTTTCCTTTCATAAGATGCCTGTATTTCCTCAGACAAATTACTCCACCAGGTATCTTTGAGCCTCCTTAATTCCTTTTGAAGTTCTGCTTTCTGCGCTCTGTATACCTTTTATAGTTTTTCTTTGCCCTTAATGTTTGGGTTAAGAAGTTTTTCATAAGTAGACCTCTTTGTTGCCAGTAGCTCATTTACCATTGCATCATTGGAGTCAAACCAATCTCTATGTTGTCTCCTCTTAAAACCCAGCACATCCACTCCAGCCTTATATAATCCTTCTCGAAAAGATTGCCATGAACCTTCAAAATAAATATTACTGCATCTATCCCGAAATAGCTGTGAGACCTGTGGCTGTTTAAGTTGTCCTACATCAATTTTTTAGGGGACTCGCACACCTGCACTGCGCTTTCTTGTACGAACCCTGAATTTGAACTTAGCCCTAACCATTTTGTGATCAGTATCACAATCAGCTCTTCGCAATACTCTGAGACTACACA
The DNA here is from genome assembly GCF_046866305.1 of Octopus bimaculoides. NCBI lineage: Eukaryota > Metazoa > Mollusca > Cephalopoda > Octopoda > Octopodidae > Octopus > Octopus bimaculoides. The sequence goes on along the minus strand of NC_142930.1, from coordinate 35,021,679 downwards.
AATCCTGTAGGTCAGATTTCCGAGTTAATACAAGGTCAATCATATAACCTTGCTTTGATCTTGGATGAATTCAGGTAACTTTATGTTTCAGCTTATGGTGAAAAAATGTGTTCCCAACAGCCAACCCTAGTTCAGAGCACATTTGTAGCAGGTGTAAACCATTTTTGTTCACCTTACCTATTCCATACCGCCCAAGTACATTCCAAGGACTATTGTCCCTGCCAACACGTGCATTGAAGTCGCCGAGCACAACCAACTTCTCATTCAGAGGGACTGAGAGGATACTACTTCTAAGTTCCTCATAGAATGCATGGATATTTTCTTCATTTGCTGAGAGTGTGGGAGCATAGATGGAGAAAACAGTCACAAAGCGTCCACAAGAGAGAGGGATCCGGAGTTTCATCATGCGGTCATTTATACTTTGTGGTTGTTCTAGGTCTTTCAGTAAATTACTTCTAATTGCAAACCCAACACCACCCTCCCTTTTCTCTCCCTTTGGCCTCCCAACCCAGAACACTGTGAAGCCGGTTGCTCTTTCAACAAGATGATCTTCACCTGAACATCTTGTTTCAGATAGAGCTGCAATATCAACATTAAGACGTCTCAGCTCCTTAGTTACTAGAGCTGTTCTTCTTTCAGGCCAATCCGCTCGATCCAAGAGAGTTCTCACATTCCAGCATGCCAAGTTAAGTAAAACCTTCTTCCTCGCATACTTTTTATTATTGCTTATATTTCTTCGTTCGTTCCTGCTATATTGAACCACCGTTAGCCGCAGTAAACTAACCAGCAGAGTGCGGACAAATAATTTTTAATGCACCTTTTCTAGCACCTTCCCAGTATATCCAGGTGAGCAGTGTTCTCCTTAAAAGGGTTGCTCAGACACAGGATTCTCCACCGAAAACAGCCCCTGTCCATGAAGACATGTTAGCGATGTTAAGATAAGAACCCTGCCGCCTTATGTGCAAATTTGTAACTGTATGCTTCCAACCGGTCAAGTCTGCATACGTCGCCACTCCTCCATCGCCACAGGACTTTTCTCTCCTCCTTTCTTCTTTCTTCCTCTCCTCTCTTGCCCTTCTCACTCCTTTTTCCTTTCTTTCCCCCATCCATCCTTCCCCCTCCTCTCTCTCTCTTTCTTTTCCCTAATTTTTTCTCGGGTCATACTAAGATGACTGTGATTTGACAGTGTTTTGTCTTGTTGGGGACATCTGTACTTCATTGTATTTTAGTGACAAACGCTTGTACAACACCTTTGCCACTCTCTAGGTCAAAATAGTATAATCCAGTGACAAGCGAGAGCAAGATGACTAGTACTAAGTTGACTGCAGGTTTTATATCAGAGTATCCTCTCCTAGGCTTTTCCTCAAAAGGAGACTGCAAGCCAGCAGTGGTAGATCAATTTGAATTCGGAGTTTTATTCTCCTATACTGGTTGTCCTAACCACGACCTCATAAAAAAAATAAAATAAAAAAAGAGCCCAGTCTGCTCCCACAGAAGTCATGGACCTGGTTTTATGTCGGAGTGTCCTTCTCCTAGAAGAGTTGCCTTCACTTGACTAATGGGCTTCATCTACCCCACATATTAAAAAAAAAATACATAGAAAATACATAGAAAAGTCAATATAAAAGATGTAGATATGAAAGGAGAAAAGTAAATGCAATGGAGATACATATAAAATATAAAATATATATAAAAACGATGTGTAAAAAACACATAAATACGATGTGTAAAAACACATAAAGATACATAAAAAGTAAATATAAAAATATATAAAAAGTAAATATAAAAAAAGTAGTAAATATTAAAAAAAATATTAAAAAAAAAAATATATATATAAAAAGAAATGCATATAAAATATACACACACACAGCACAACAACACGCGCACACAGAATTTAAACACACACACAGAAACAAACATTGTTGGGTGGACGTTACTACACAGTAGTTCTTACGTCCTTTCGACGAGTCTTATTTTTCATCCCGCAGGATGCCAACAATCACCCTCCTCACCAAGCGAGCTTGGTGAGGTTGCCAGTTTAGTCGCTGACGACCCGACCATGAGACAGGTTATACTGGATTACATGTTACCAGTAGCGCTCAGGAATACTTATAAGAGCGACCTGACATAACATACATACATACATACATACATACATACATACATACATACGTTATACACACCGACACACACACTAAGTAACGTTTTGAGAATTATTTTTCTTACTTTCGTCTACTCATTCATTTCATTAAATGTAATTGTAAATGTCTTCCGTAGGAGAATTTCAACAGATATGTTGATTGAATACATTTATGGTTTTCCGTATTGTAAATTACTAGCGCGTTCCTATCGGTGTCTGTCTGTCCATCAAAATGTATTTGTGAATGCGTATGTGTGTGTGTTTGTGTGCATGTGTGTGTGTGTTTGTGTGTGGGGATGGGGGGTGTATGCGTGCGTGTATGAAAAAGTGGGCGTTAATAATGACGTATTTGTTTGTTATATGATCTTTTCTAAGCTTCTTTTATAACTATTCGATTATAAAGTTCATATATGTATGGAAGATTGTTTGTTTCTTGGTATATTTGCATCTATGTATATATATGCATACATAGATGCATACATATATAAATGAATATACACATACGAAAGTATATTTAATATATATACGTGTGTGTGTGTCTGTGCGCGTATATGTAAGCTATATATACATATACTTCATAAAAATATTATATGCACTTACGTATGTATCTATGTATGTAAGTATGTATGTTGGTGTGTATGTATATATGTACGTATACACGTATGTATGAATGTATGTATGTATTATGTGTGTGTGTGTGTGTGTGCACGCGTGGAACAATGTGTAATAACGTGACTGGGTGGAGAATCAAATTTCAAGTTTCCATGATTTTTATTCAATGAAAAGTATCACGTTGTGAATATGTAATGACTCCACATATTAAGCAATAAAATTATTTTAATTTTTAAGTAAAATGTGAGCCGTGTGTGTCAGTCCTGAAACGTTTTAGTCTCCACACCTTGCACACACAGGTACGCGCACTCAGACGTACGCAGATATATTTTCATGCATACACTCATAATGCATACATACACAAATAGCGTATGTATGTACACATACATAACACATAATCAACGTACACATATACAATATCATATATACACATCTATGCTACTTATATCCATAGTCACAAATGTTTCACCTCCCAAATTACAGCCTAACAATTTTGCAGAATCGTTTTGCTCTCCACTTGTCAATCATTAATGTTTTTTTGGTTTTTTTTTAGCAGATGTGGCACTGAGAATGCTTGTAGTTTGCCTCGCATCTAACTCAAAACCGCATATACTAGGTTAAACTTCCTTCAGAACTATCTTTTTCCTTTCCCCAGGATTGTCACGAGACATCAATTTCACCGCCTCGGACATTATTCCTTCCATTATCCCCAAACTCCCTCTTTCAATTCCCCTTAATGACCACCAGAACAACTTCAAAGATGCCATCAATATCAGAAAAGCTTTCAACTGAGTCTGACAGGTGAATCTTCAGTCAAACTGCCCGCCTTGATCTCCATCTAACTCTCATCTCTTGAGCTAGTGGCTATCCGTCATCGCACTATTGAGGTATCTACCAAAGTGACTCTATCCCACATCCTATCAACTTGGGTTCACTCCAAGATTTGCTTTTGTACTTCTCGTTCTTCTTTCTATATACGAACGAACCACTTGCCGTCGCCTCCAGCCAACGTTTGTCACTAACCTTCCACACCTTAGTGCCATCCATATGAAACCTTGATACCAAATCTGACTCCAGGAGCAAAGCCAGAAAAGCATCCACTCATCGGATCATATCAATCTTGTCTCAATCAATATCAAATGCAGACAGTTACTACTGATATCAAGGAAACACTAGCGCACTTTCACAAACACACACACACACACACACACACACATACACACACATACACACACACACAAACGCACACACACCTACACACACACACCTACACACACACATACCTACACACACACACACCTACACACAACTACACACATAAGCACGCACGCACGCACAGAACTCATCTCTGTTGAAGACTACGCTCAAGGCGAAAGTACATCCTCATCATAGCCAGACTGCATCTCAGAGTCCCGTCAATTACTGCACCGCTGCAAAGCTCAAGTGATCCACAACAAATTACTACTCCTGTATCTGGGACAGTGTTACCGTTAAACACACTGCCATCCAAGATCGCAACCAAAGAAGGACTGATTGATATGATATCGGTCACACACTCAACTTCAGAGCGACGAACAACCTGGCTGTTGTCTATATCATTTTTAGTGTTACAGAAGTCAGCTTTCTGAGCGCTGACTGTTCTCGTACCACTTGTAAACAGGTATTTCTTACTCAGTCGTTGCTTCTTCCCTGGCACCCATTATGTATATCCACCACCCATTAATCCCAAGCTAACCACTAATCCCAATCGTTTCCTCTGCAGAATGTTTATTTTCAGTTATTCCCCACTACAGATGCTTTGATAGAAACAACGATGTGTAACGGTTCAAGGGGGAATTGAACAGCGCTAATTACATCGGCCTCAGAGGTGGGGGTGCAATCACCATCGCCTGAGCCATTTCCCCAAATCAAACTAAGACGTACATGAGCATGTGTGTATATGTGTGTATTATACATGATTGTGTGTGCATGGTGTATGCGTTTCTCATTTTCTCTCTCTGTCTCTGTCTCTCTGTCTCTCTCTCTCTCTCTCTGTTTCTCTTTTTTTCTGCATATACACATAATATGCATGTGTGTGTGTGTGTGTGTGTGTGCGTGTGTGTGTGTAAAGCGATAGGGGCGGATAAAGAGATTGGTGTATATGTACATGCATATATGTATAGATGAGTAGAAAGTTATATGTGCTTAAGTATCATAAATGTATACATACTTTTCGCACATTTTTGAAGGTATATATATATATATATATATATATATATATATATATATATACACTTATACACACATTTCTTTAAAATTCAAAAGCATTGAGAGAGGTTTGCTGTGTCTAAATTTATTTGGTTTGGATCTGGGGTGGAGTCGGTATTTTGCATGTATTGAAGAATTCGGTGCATAGTTTTGGTAATGGTGACTTTAACTATTGTGGTTTTATAGATAATGGTAGTGAAAGTGTTATCGTCATAATACGTATAACGGTGATGGTGAGAGTGATGTCAGGATGAAAGTCACGGTGATGATGGTGGTGGTGATGGTGGTCATTATAAACTAGATGTAGCATTACATGACGTTTTAGCCTTTGCTTCCTCAATGAATATTGATTTCATTTATCAAAACACAAAAGTCTCTTTTATCAAAGCCACCATGAAAAGACAGCATTATTCCACCGTTGACAATATTTTTAAACCACCTACTCACTAAATATCATTTTTGCTCTGTTACAATTTCTCACAAAGCCACACCAATCACCTGTTTATCTCGGTAATATATCATGAGTACGACAAATGGAGAGTTGAGTTAATTATTTATTCACATATTTATGTATTTTGTGCACCTGTAAAATATACTACAACATAGCAGCTAGATTTGATTATCTTTGAAAAAAAACTTCGTATCTTTGTCTTTCACAACTTTTCTATTATACTGTAAATACTCAATATCACTTATAAGTTTTTTTTTAATACTACACGACTATTATAGTCTGTTGCTAGCTTTAGAAATTGTTCACAAAATAAATAAGCTGTTTTCTTTACATCTTTATGTAATCAAAGATGTGTTCAATATCAGAATTTTCAAAAAATTCAATGATTTTAGAATGTCACATATGCTGGAGAAAGATGCTCTTGACCTGTTCTTAAACCACTATTTTTTATGAACAAATGTGAAATCTGAAACACAACTAGAATCTTTGGTGCAGACAATTCAGTGATATAGCCATGATAAGTATGAAATTTGTGAAATGAAAGAAAACGTACAAAAAAAAAACTATCTATACAGACTAAAACTTTCTAAATTCTAATTTCATGTGAGGATTCTAACTCAATCATCAAATCTTATGAAAATAACTAGCGTCACAAATTATATTGCAGCTGAAGAAAATAACGAAATCCGAGAAGACTCTTAACAAAAGCGAAATTCACAACAGAGGGAAAATAATTCAAGCAGCAAAATGTGGAGACCTTCATTGTAGGATGTGTAAATTAAGTGAACAGAGCAAAAGCAAAAACTTCAACAATAAAAAAGAATTAAGGGTTAATGCAAATACAGATTGCAAAACAATGAGAAATCTCAATTACTGCATCACGTGCCCACACTGCAATGAAAATGTTTTCACGCGTTGTCTTGCGAGAACACAGACGGAATGGTCCGTTTAACGTTATTTCTCTGGGGATGGGAGTCATACGCCTGTGAGATTTGAAAGCTATAATGTAACATTTTATTTTGAAAACTACCCCTCTAGTTAAGGCTGAGAAAAAACTTTTATATAATGTTCAAGTACAATATCGGTGTGAAAGTTTAGGGAGTTTTAATGTATTCTTCAAACGTTAGGTGCAACAGATGTCAAAAAAGCGAATTAGAAACTGACTAAAAGACACAAAAAGTGACTCTGAGCGCCAAATGTGATTAGGACAGTTAGTGAATGAAATTCTCGTTGGTGACAGCAGAGATATTGGCGTTGGTGACGACTATAAACTATTGCTAAAGAAACACAAATCTCAGTTATATAAGCATCTCTTTATAACGTAATTTCATACATTATCTAATTACAGGAAAAAAATTTCCGTAATATTAAGAACATCTCACAACCTTTGGGTACACATCCGATAGAACCTTCAGTAATGTAAACATCTGTAACTCTACTCATTTGACGAGCTACTTTATTCCAACCCTGTCGCAATTGTTATCGATATGATATTCATGCTCCAACTAGCTGTTGACTTAGTCCTTTCTATGTTCAGCGCAACCTTCTCCGAATGGATGACAGAAACCAGTGGAGTACAACACTTTTACAGATTCAGAATGACAAAGAACCTCCTCAACGTCTTTCTCCACTTCATTTTGCTCATTTGTTGTCCACAACAGATAAATTATATTAAGGATTTAGTAACTTTATATTTCTATATTCTGAAATGTTAAATAATGTTATAAAATTTATATTTATATGTTATCCTGCACGTAATGGAGTTTCCACGGACAAAAATTCAGTTCTTTATGCAACACTGTACGTATCGTGTGACTTGTTAGTTCGCTTTCACGAGCTGCTTGACGTGTTGATTTTTGTGGGCTGCGATTAAGCCTTTCCTGTCCTGTTGCCACGTTCTCCATTGGTGGGGATTTGGTTGGACGGTCACTTCTTCTTGCATCGTTCACAGAGCCCGTGGTCATCAGCTTCGCATCACAACTTTTTATTGTCTCTGGGCGTAGTGTTGCATAATTACCTTTCCAATGACAATGTCGAACTGGGTGAATCTATGGACCAGTTAATCACGACTGTGCTGGAGTTCCATTGAGTCAACCCTATACCCATTCTGATATCGGAGTTGATACTATCGAGAATATATTTGCCAATGATACTTATTTCACTTTTAGAGGGGTTGATCAACCTGTATTTTGGAGTTGGAGAAGAAATTGGTCCTAAAGTGTAATATAGGGGGGGGGTCACATAGCGAGGCAGTCCACGCGATCGTCTGTATTAAGGCGGATTGCTAGCACTTTTGCTTCTATGTTTATGTCATTGTATGTGGAATTACAGATTTTTTTAATGTTATGGTGATGGCACTTGTAAGAAGTCTTGAGTATGTGGAAGAGTTAACTTCATAAATGTTCTTTGTTTTGTCTGCGATGGTGTGTGTGTGTTGGGTGATTCTTTAATGCTGGTCATATAGTCATTTAGGGATTTAAAGAAGGAGTTAGAATAATGCCAAAACCCTACCTTCTTTACAATGTTCCATAGATCAGTCTCAAAGTTCTCAAAGTCTTTCATACGTGGAGTGAGGCACATTCGGAATTTGAAGCCGAATTTATCCGTAGATGTAGTGGTGGATGGATTTTCCTCGAAGAAAGCCTTCCAGCGCATGCGTTTGATGAAACTTTCGGTCTTCGTAAGTCGCGTCAAGCGGATTTTCCTTGGAGGTATTTGGATATTCCTCAACGAGTACGGTAGTAGCTGTCTCTCCATTGCAAACTGTTGGTCAGACGTTTGCGAATGGTGTTCAACAGAGTCTGGAGCAATTGTACGAGTTAGAGTTTATTGGGAGTTGCATGTATAGATCAATACCACCATATTCACCCGGTGTCCCCAAGTGGCAGCTCTGCCTCCGCGAAAAACTACATATCCTCCAATAACCAGCAGTAACTATCAATCTGCAACTTCGAAACCCCACCATGTGCCCTCTAGAAGGATCCTATCTCTCAAGGGCTGTAGTATACAGAGCCACCATTACACTATCCGATGGCATTACTAGGTATTATACGAGTATGACAGCTAATGTCTTCAAGAGAAGATACTTCCAGCATATGCACTAGTTCAGATCCAGAAACAGAGAGAACTCTACTTCCCTGTCTCGTTTACTCTGGAGACTCCGTGACCGCCAAGACGAAACACCCAACATCTAGTGGACTATTGTCGACAGAGCGCCATCATATTCACCCGGTGCTCCCAACCAGCTGCTCTGCCTCCACGAAAAATTGCATATCCTCCAACAACCCGCAGTATCCATCAACAAGAAATATGATTTATCCTTACTGTCACCAGAGGTATGCCCTTCTGGCAAATTTCAAGCCTCTGACTGCTATCAACCTGGATATACCACCTTAGTACCAGCTGCTACTCTGCACCAAGATCACCGTCACCAACCAACCCCATGAGTATGACTGCCAATTACCAATTCCCAACGCTTACCAATCTCCAATGCTTGTCATGCGCATGTATACTCATGCATGCACGCGCGCGAGTACGCACGCGCACGTGCATGTGTGTATGCGCGCACACTAGTATGCATACGTACATGCATGCATGCATATATACATATGTATATATGAAAGAATACGAACGTGTGTGCGCGTACGTATATGTATATTCATGTGTGTAGATGTGTGTATGTGTGTGCGTACGCGTGCGCGCCCATGCGTAGATGTACACGCTCGCATCAATACAGAGCGCGTCTACACACTTACATGTATGACTATATACAACCCCTTCCTACATACACTCCAACAACCCGACCGATTTCCTGTTCACCATGCGGTATTTACCATCTAACTGTTGTAGGTGATATACCGATATACCAACATCAAACTACGACATTGTGTAACCTTCCTCGATCAATCCCAGCCCATCTTACGGTAATAACAATCAGCTTCTTTCATTCAAAACTCGGAGTACTAACGAATTTGAATCAAACTGTTTTCATCTATACATGTAACTCCTAATAAATTTGTTGAGTGCCCTTCTTTCATTTGTCAGCTCACAAGGCTTTGGTCGGCCGAAAACTATAGTAGAAGACACTTGCCCAAAGTGCCACGCAATGGGACTCAACCCGGATCCATGTACTTGGGAAGCAAAGCTCCACACACACACACATATATATATATATATATATATATATATATATATATACAGAGAGAGAGAGAGAGAGAGAGAGAGAGAGAGAAATAATTAAGATTCAGTTGAATTAGATACTTAAGTTGAAGCACCAAGTGTCAGTCCGGTATTATCCGCACAGCTTGAAGTAAGGTGAATAAAATCCTGTTGCTTACTTTGATTTTATATATATATATTAGACAGACAGACAGACAGACAGACAGACAGACAGACAGACAGACAGACAGACAGGCAGACAGGCAGACAGGCAGGCAGGCAGACAGACAGATTATAGATAGATAGGTAGATGGATCATAATATAATATAATATAATATTTGATAAAAATAGAAGTCAAACCTATTGCCATGTAGGGTAAATTACTTTATTGCATGCATTCAAATAAGAGCAAAAACCGATGATCTTGATGATCTTGCAATTCTAGTGAAAGAATGTACGCGAAGAAGTAATAGCACTTCTATGAAATATTTCTATAATGAATTGCCAACACAAAACGTATAGTGTCCAAATGTCATATTTAGTAAAAGCAGCTGCTCACGTCTAATAATACAAAAAGGTTACTAAGGAAATTATTTTCATCATAGCCAGCTTTATATATCGGATTGAAAAAGCCACAACAATTACTGTCGAAATTACTTTAAAACTGAATATTTTATAAATCTGTCAGATACGTACGGAAAGAAAGAAAGATAGGTATTTGATGTTGGAATTATCAATTTAATCAAATCTAGAATTGGAATATAATTTCAGACCTTTACTTGTTCACATATGGAATGAAGGAGGATGCGATACAACGATAAGGTATTTTGCGATATCTTTCAAAAATTATTCCTCATTAATGTATGATGCTATTTAAACATGTTGGCACTCCGTCGCTTACGACGTCGAGGGTTCCAGTTGATCCGATCAACGGAACAGCCTGCTCGTGAAATTAACGTGCAAGTGGCTGAGCACTTCACAGATACGTGTACCCTTAACGTAGTTCTCGGAAATATTCGGCGTGACACAGTGTGACAAGGCTGACCCTTTGAATTACAGGCACAACAGAAACAGGAAGTAAGAGTAAGTTGTGGTGAAAGAGTACAGCAGGATTCGCCACCATGGAGATTTAGGTGTTTTCGCTCAAAAAACACTCACAACGCCCGGTCTGGGAATCGACACCACGATCCTATGACCGCGAGTCCGCTGCCCTAACCACTGGGCCATTGCGCCTCCACTATTTAAACATAATACAATAAAGACGGACAACATGTGATCGGGAACAGAATGGTGGTTTCCAGTCTTAACAACGTCATTTCATATATGCATATCAATTGCATATTAGTGAATGATTGTTACAGTAAACGACATGCTACTATAGCAAACGATATATTTTTATTTTAACAGAAAGAACCCTATTGAGAATGGTATATGTTTATAGTCTATAACACAATGCTAACGTCAACGACACAACACTGTAGTGAACGGTGCCGTAAATTAGTTAACGTCATAATACTACAGTGAACAACATAATGGTATCTAATTTAGACATAAGACCAGCACTTTTGAGGGGAAGGGCTAAATCAATGCCCCCGACCTCAATATTTGACTGATGCCTTACTTTATTGCTCCAGCAAAGTTGAAATGAAGTATCAAAATACAGTGTCAACATAATCATTCAAGTTTGCTTTTTCTTAACATTTTGTGTGCTTTTTATGTGCATTGTTGTTTTTGTTGTTGTTTAACCCAATGTCTGCCCCCACTTAGCGTTTTAGTCTTAGTTATTCAGTTTTTTGTTTTCATTCTTCTTTTCTTTTCTATTTCGCAGTAGTATGTGATTTGGGCAAGATGATTCACATCAAACCAAATATGACAAAGGAATCAGTTTGTTTGTTTTGTTTGTTTGTTTTATTACCAGGGGTAAATATTTATATCCTATACTCATTTACATTCCCAACTACGATACCAGCCAAGAAACAAATCAGTGAAGAAAGAGAGTCTCTGCAGTAACTCGACCTCTTACAAGTAGCATGTAGTTAAATAGACGCCAACTCAGTGGCCAAAATTGTAGCAGCATAAAGAGCTAAAGTCCAAGTCAAGTAACAGCCCTATGTACAAAACTTAGGCCGAGAAACAGAAAATACCTTCAAGAGGTGAATCATTGTTAAGATTATAATGTTAATTACACTCACAGTATAATAATGTAGTTTCTGCATGAATGAGTGATTTCAGTTAGCAATTAGTATTTAGCCCTTTCCTCAAATCTTATATTATACTGTGTTAAGCACATGCTTACTTCACGGTTTTGATTTTGAGAGTTTAGGCAGACGAAACTAATACTTTTCAGGGCGGCGAGCTGGCAGAAACTTTAGCACGCCGGGCGAAATGCTCAGCGGTATTTCGTCTGCCGTTACGTTCTGAGTTCAAATTCCGCCGAGGTCGACTTTGCCTTTCATCCTTTCGGGGTCGATAAATTAAGTACCAGTTACGCACTGGGGTCGATATAATCAATTTAATCCGTTTGTCTGTCCTTGTTTGTCCCCTCTATGTTTAGCCCCTTGTGGGCAATAAAGAAATAAGAAACTAATACTTTTTAGATATTCGCGGCCCATCCAACTATTGTATATTCGATACCTTTGATGTTCGGCTAGAAAACTATGTGCTATCGTTTGCAGAGGAGCCTGGCAGCAGAGAAATTCAAAAACCAGCATGAATGAGAAATTATTTAAATGTAATTAAATAGACACCAATAGCTACCCACTGAATGGCAAATGGGTGGTCAAAAGCCTAACATAAAGAGCTGAATAACAGCCCTACGTACAAAACATACACTGTAAAACAGAAAATACCTTCAAGATGAGATTTTACCAGCACAAATATTTATTTAAATATCTGGTTAAGAAATCCTCAATCTATCAATCTAAATATGTATAGTGTTTGTATGAATGTGGTTAGGCTCTTTTCAAAATCCACTGGTTTGCTTTTAGAAAGAGGAAACCTACACAAACAAGTCTTTTACCGCCATTTCATTAGATGCGTTTTATGCTTAAGTGAAAGATTTCCCCTGTTTTAAGACAAATCGGTTTTAAACTAAAAATTTGCATTACTAAACTGTTGCATATATTCTTCATACTTTTTGGCATTGTCGCTTCGTTCACCAAGAAAATGATGTTCATAACCATTTCTCTTTACCACAAATTGTTAGATATCATGAGTAATATTTAGAATATTCTTGCCCTATCTCTACTCTATTGATTCCTTATAATCATCGGATTTGATCTTTATGCAATCTTTGTCCAGTATAAACATTTTTTCCTTTGTTTTTTTACACTAACTCTCTTCCACTCCTTTTCCACCACACCAAATTCATTTACTTAACTATTTGTGGTACTCATTTGCCGTTATTTTAACATTTTTTTATATTTCTGATTTGCAGGCTCTGTTTTTAAATTCTAAAGCAATTGTTGCCTAAGAGCTTTGCCAAAGCTGTAAATACAAATAACATTCTCTACTAATCCATAATGATTTATTTTATTCAAATTTATTTAGTCCATTTTTCATTCTTATATAGTTTTTCTTCAATCGTCAAGCGTACAGTCCAACAGATTCTACAATTATGACATGTAATATCCCTGTATCCAATCAGCTTTGAATGTTTATTTGATTATTTGGGGAAAAAATTATTTACCCATTTAAAACTATTTAAAACTATTGTATTCTTTTCATTTGATTCTCTGAATACAGTCAAAGAAACAAAATTAGGGTGTACAGAGGGACCAAGAAATGTTAGAAAACATCATAAGAAACACTTAAATTGAAATTGGTGCAGGTATCGGAGCAAATCATAGAACAGGTTACAATGAATACTTAAGAAAGTAGATAAAGCCGGCTCGTGGTTTAATAGTGACAAGTTGCAAGATGTAATGTTTTGCTGACGCTGCTTCTGAAGATTAACTTACCCTTAAACTTAGGACAACGGTGAGGCAAAAATTATGAACTATAGATGCTGGAAAGCAGGCTGACCCTTTAGCTTACAAATAAACAGGCCATACCTTTTTGATGTGACCAGCTCTACCAATTGCAATCGTATAGTGTGTAATTTGCTTAAGACAAATTATAAAACTAGAAATGTAGTAAGCAAGATTAAATCTGTAGTGAGCGACTCCAAGAACTCCGCTACAACATACTGTAGTTGAAACCGCCCCCATTATGGCTGAAAAGTAGAGGTGAACATGCAAGATTATAATGATAAATAACCTATTTCGGTACTTTATCTATATGCAAATGAAAGCTATGATGATATGCTTAACAATATAGAAGTAAAATTCTTTTGAACACACCCATATGACGTAATATATCTTAAATAGAAGATAAGTACTGTCCGGAAACATCGTAGTGAATTAAAACAGATGAAAGAAAACAACGACTCCACCACCGCCGCGACCAGGCAAGAATATATATATGTATATATATATATATATATATATATATATATATATATATATATATATATATATATATATATATATATATATATATATATATATATATATATATATATATATATATATATCACTACCGGCCTCTGACTACAAATAACACCCGACGAGGGCTAACGCCAGACATACATTATCCATACAATACTAAAAGAAATGCTTTGAATACATATTGATGTGGGTGTGTTTGCAGTTAGACTGAACAACAAAAGGCTTAGATGGTTTTTCAAGGCAATTGTCCATCTAAACACAATGCTTTCCTGGATAAGACTTTAGCATCAACGCCTGATTTTTAACTACTGCTTATTAGTTTAAAATTTACTCTTTAACAGGTTACTACTTGTACATGCATTTCGATAACTTCCGTTAAGAGGAAATAATCCAGATACTTGTTTAAGTATAAAACAAATATAAGTATTGGAGAGAAATTATATATTTCAAGCGTGGTTCATTGTTGTTACCCGTTCAGACTTACAGCTGAGACTGGGTTCCTATTCCAGTATGAAAACTTATTTACACTCTACCCTGTGCATCTTCCCATAAGTATGTGTAAATATTGTTATGTCGTTAACAGGAAAAATTATTGTTTCCAAATATATTTCGTTTCTAAACCTAGACACAAACTTTGTGCAACTCCATCAATGTAGTCCCATGGTAATATGTTAGTCGAAGATAAGCAGTAGTCAAAGGCGGTCCCTTACCTCTGTTGGTCTTAATCAACTGTGATAACAAAGTGAAATTATAGCTACATTGTATGTAAAAATGCTTGTCTATATGCATATATATGTGTGTGTATGCATACGAGAGTATGTGCATATGTGTATGAACTTTTGTATACACATAGACAGATAGAGACAGAGAGGGAGAAAGTTAGTGATATATTTTATACACACACACACACACACACACACACACACACACACACACATACATATATATATATATATATATATATATATATATATATATATATATATATATATATACATATGCACTCATCTATACATATTTACATACAACTACGTGTGCATATGAGCGTATACATGTGAATTAATATATATTTATGTATATATATGCGTGTGTGTGTATGTATGTATATTAATATATATATATGCATATATGTATAATATGTGTGTGTCTGTGTGTGTGTTTGTGTGTGTATAGGCACAATCAATACACATTTGCATACAATTATATGTGTGGAATGTGTACGCATGTCTGTACGTGTTTGGTGTGTATCTGAAGGATTTTTCTTGAAATCCTACCCTCAGATTCAACAAATACATCTCACCAAAAGGATTTGCACCAATACCAATATTTGTTTGCTTTCCTCTGCATTGTCAATAAATATTCTCCAACCTTCCAAGCTGCTGACGCATTCTGTTATTCCAGCTCTTAGCAAATATCGACGATCATTCTGTGCGTAGTGTGTGTGTGTGTGTGTGTGTGTGTGTGTGTGTGTGTGTGTGTGTGTGTGTGTGTGTGTGTGTGTGTGTGTGTGTGTGTGTGTGTGTGTGTGTGTATGTGTGTGTGTGTGTGCGCGTGTGTGTGTGTGTGTGTGTGTGTGTATGTGTGTGTGTGTGCGTGTGTGCATGTGTCTCCAGATTATTAAATCCCAATATTTCCTATTAATATAAACAGATTTAAACCTTTGCTAACTATATTCCACCATTCTTCTATGTGTGCATCAATTAAATTCTAAATTAAATGAGAATATATGTTAGTTTTCTAAAGCAACAATAACTTTGTTATTTATCGATAATATTAAGATGAGATTTATACGCACAATAAAAGATTTTGTCTCAAAAGTACCCTAATAGCAGATAGGTACAAGATATTTCGAAATATGAATTTGTTTAAATGTTGAAATATAACCGTATAAAGTTAGTTATAATCAATTCTATAATAGACTACATAGCATTATATTATATTATGTAGCATAATTCACTAATGTTGTTTTCTTTATTCTCCTGTTTCCTTAGCTAACACGTTGCGGAGAATTTTGTCTTTGCTGCTTGAATTAGAAAACGTAGTTGTATATTGTCACTAGATTTTGAATGATCAGATTATAGACAGACTCCGGCGTCTGAATATTTTGAAATATCTTGCAAGTTTTCTCTCCGCTCTTTGGAAATCATGGCTTTCACTACTGCTGTTTGACATTGTTTGTACACTCAGAAATTGAAACATCCGGTTCAAATTTCATTATGCATTATGTTTGTTGCTTCTCTTCGTTTGTTTCATTTGAAAATCATTCTGTTGTGTGATGGAGGAAAAAGACAACGGAAAAAGAAGCAAAAGGGAGAAAGAAATACAGAGACCTTACCTGTTGATCGAGGCGGGATGAGCGATCACTGTCCTTATCGTCAAGAAAAACACGTCTTCCCACACTCGCCGTCTCACGTCGAACTGCTCGACGGGCTTTCTGCCCACGCATACCCCCGTGGCTCTTCCGCCGGTCCCTGCAGTCTTCACTTCCGTTTACTTCATCTGCACCAACACCACATAGCTCATCACAGCACACGTTCAAACTTAGAAACGTTGTCACTAAAGCTGAAGCTTAATTTTACAATTATTCATAAAAGTGCAAGCAGAGCAGCACTAAAAATTACAGGCCAATACCACTATCTTTATACGTCAACAGAGTTATGAAACAAATTATGAGAAGGATTTTTATGTTCTTTAAAGAAAATTACTTGCTGACATTCAGCATGGCTTTCATCCTGATTGATGCTTAACACATTTACTACAGCATTATGTCTGAGAATTTAAAAAGTAGTTTAATCATCCGATTTGTGTTTATTGTCGTAAAAGAAGGCCTGCCATCTCATTCTCCGGATAAGATTATTTGTTTTGCTAAGTAAAAGTAGGAGAAAAGCTTTTTGAGATGGAATGGGTATATCCTTCAATTTTAAACACAGGTATTATGCACATTTAAACTCATTTAAATACAAAGAGAATAGCAATTCCACATCACTAACCAGCCATGAACACCATCTAATTAATAGAAAATGCAGTATAAACTTTCCTGTGCTATATCAGGACCAACACTCCAGTTGCGGATTTCGTTTAAAAGAAGCTCTCAAGATTCTAACCCACAACTCACCACAATTGCTTAACAAATACAACGAGGCCTTCACTGCGTGTATGCACAAATTTTCCGAACTTTTAAATTCTTTCATAAATCTAGATCTAAACTCTCTCCCATGAATAGCACCCACATACAAACCCTTATAATCATTAACACATACCCCATCTTTATCTCTATAACTCTTATTTCTACTTTATGTCTTACCTCATTTCTATCTACCTTACCTCATTACACTATAAGATATTCATTCTTTAATTTATCCTTAATTTACTTTTAAACCTTAACCCAATAAATCCCCTAATATAAACCTCCTAACTCTAACTCCTGCTCATAAATAATTTAACATTCAACTAGGTCTTCTTTTCTCGACTACCTACATACCCTTAGCCCCATTGCTAAACAAAACTCTACAGCCACTAACCTTAGTCAGAACAGACACAGCATTTACTACTAAATGTTCTCTCCAACAACTTTAGACTTTAAGACTACAAGAATCTACTACTCTCTTTCAATTCCTTTCATTTTGCTCTATTTTTTACCCTGCCTTCCTCTACCTCCTTATCCTCTCTCTTATCTTCTCGGCTATCCCGTACACAATTCTTTGACACCATACACCTATACACCTTACTTTATCCTATAGCCAATCCTTCAAATCCCCCCACCTCATTCTATCTACCTCTCTCTTTCTTTTCTTTACTTTTACCACTTAATAGCCACCTCCGCTACCATTCTGTTATTGAACGTTGATATGCTTGCACCTTTTTTCTTGGATGTCTACTATATCAGAATTTTAACCCACATGGATATACGCAAAATTGCACCTAAAGACTTACACTCATGGATCTACGAAGGATTGCACCTAATGACTCATGCTCTGGTTTCTATAACTTCGGAAAGTTGAACTATGAACTTTTATGCTTCTTTTTTCTTTTTTCTTTCCGTCTCCTTATTCCTTTACTCCCTTCCTCTATGTCGTCATCTTATTAATATATATACCATTCTCATTTTTCCTATTTTTCCCCTATTTGTCTCTTATGACGGAATATCCCATACTCGGGGATATCCCAGAAACAGGTGTAAGATTTTGAATTTCTTCCTATAATAATATCGTATATGACTTGAGATGTTTGCTTTGCGTTAATGTTTGCTGTCTTGTTTAACAATTATATATCCGCTGCATTAGAAATCTGCAATGGCTCCATAATGTCTCGGCTATAACCTTGAAGCCCCTGTAATCCGTCACAGTACTTACCTGGCATACCTAATCGTTTACATCACCTGTGAACTAAACCCCCATACTTTGTGTGTGTATATGTTGTGTGTGTGTGTGTGTGTGTGTGTGTGTGTGTGTGTGTGTGTGTGTGTGTGTGTGTGTGTGTGTGTGTGTGTGTGTGTGTGTGTGTGTAAACATTATTCGAATATCAACCAAGCCTGCCTGACATTATGCCATTATTCTCCGAGAATGTATTACACATTGAATAGCTTTGTCGTATCAGAAATGAAGTAACGCAATGGGAACGGGGAAACGTTTTCGATTCACGCAAACATGGCTTACCTGAAGCTAAGTGACAGTTACTACTTCATAATGAAAGCAATGTTTCTTGTTCTTGCAGTGGTATTTTGAAATACCTCTGTTATATGAATAAAGATATTTCAGTCAGCTGCGAGCATTATCGGCCGAAATTTCCCCGTGTGGTTACACGCTTTCTCTGTTGGCCACTCGTTTCGTTATCAGAGTCACTGAATTAAGCTACTTTTGCAGATGTTCGAGGCGATCGAGTCAGGCAGACAGGCAGACAGGCAGACAGGTGATTTCCGTAGTGATGAGAATCATCGAGAACATCAGATGATACCATTACGTTTCTAACAATGAAATGCGTGCCTGCAGCCACCTACTTCATATCTATCCATTGCATATGCTGGTGCGGACACGTCCTCCACCTTCTTCCAGATCATCATACTGGGGCCTTACTCTCATTCAATACAGAAGCTGCGGGTTGGAAGAAGCCTTGTAGCAGACACCGCACCAGTTGGACGGACGTGATTAAGAAAGATCTCCAGAGGCTTGACATCTTCTTGGAAGATGCATGGGGGCTGGCACGGGACCGCCAACAATGTGGACCGCCAACAATAGGGACCACTGGTAGACCTGGTCGGCTCTACGCACGATAGCGCCTCTGGGACCAACACCTTGGGATGATCCCAGTCATATTAAGCAAGAGCATGAAGCAAAACATGACAATAGTAGAAGGTGTTAAAATATCTTGAGCTTTCAGAGCTTTCAATATTCACCTAATGCTACCGAGGTCTTGATATCCTGAGTTTCCATTCCACAGTAAGGGCATATATGTTTTGTATTTATAAATATACTACACTATCCATTATTTTCTTTTTCATGTTTATTGTGTGTTAGAGTCTCAGAAAATATTAATTTCTTCAGAAATGGATATTTGTTTAGGGTTTATCTTCTCTCCATATAAGCAGAGAACTATCACAATCTAAAAATAGAGAACATAAATTATTGTATTTCAACAAGAAAATAAATACAAAAAATACCTTAAAATGCTTAATAATATTCTTTATGATTTTCAAATTATCTTTGCTAATCCCAAACATCACGGCATACAGAACTTGAAATAACGTAAAAAAATTGCTTATCAAGATTTTCTGCTTTTGTTTTTACTGTTTTTCATAATAAATTGAAATTCAAACGATTAAGATTATAAGCTGAATGAAAAATAAAGAGATATTTAGCAATTGTTGTTCTCTCTTATAGAAATCAAACCACGCCGAATAAAATACTTATTTAGTACCAGATCAGCAATGAGGAAATCACTCAGAATCGCTCTTTGGACATTTACGCGCAATTTCTTCTGTTCTAGGAAGAGGAATAGAGACAGAGATAGGTGGCAGTATATCAATGTGAGGAAGGACGCATATGCTCCTTCAATAATAGAGTTTCTAAAATGTTGGCGAAAACCTTCTGTTCAGTAATAGGTGTATGCAATATATTATATTATAGAATTACCTTAGACACAAAATTATCAGTCGGAGGGACTGGACAAGTCTGGGAGGCAAATTAATGCCTTCTTTCCACTTATACATGCACACACTCAAAACCTTTACCCACATGTACCCCGCAATTATGTAGTGACTCATCAAAATTACTAGGTAACTGGTTCTCAGTGTGTAAATAGAATAAACTCCTTCACACAGTTTATTTCATGTGAAACATATATTCAGCCTTGTCGATTGATTGCAAGAATGTTTTCTGCTTTTCTTATGCTTTAAATGGTAGAGTGATGAGAAACTTATTTATCTATGTAGAAATGGATGTTTTCAAAGCTGCCAGTTTATGTCAAATATATAAATTAAATAGTAACAGATGACCGATCGGAAAATTTAGTTGTTCGTACGCATATATCGTCAAAAAAGGAAGAGTAGGAGATCTGCAAGAGAGACGGGTAAAGGAGTGAGAAGTTACAACACTAGTTGCTACAGAAGGAAGCAACACATCAGATTATCAAATTATCCTTATTCTACCTGAACTGAATGCTTGCTACTATGCCAACGGCCCCAAAAGGCAAGAAAATCTGTTAAAAATGGGAGGCAGATTAAATCTACCAAGTGTACTGTCTAGAATAGTTTGCCAAATAAAACACAATTCCCAAAACTCTGTACATCTAGGTGCAATTAAGCTATAAAATATATTAGAATATTATAGACTAGAATAGAATGTTACAGAATAGGCAATGGAAGCACTGAATAATTGATAAATGTTGGATTACTTTCCAGGTTTGAATTCAATATTATCTTGTATGTGTATCACTTGGTTCAGATTCTCTCAGGTTTTCCACTCTCATGAATATGCATTAGTAATTGCTACTATACCGTACGCATAAATCTCCTTACTTATGCCTCCAGACAGACTCTGGTAACTCACAAAAGCCCATTAACTTGAGTTTCAACACCGATATCCAACACGCTACAAATAGCAGTCAAATCACCATCGAATCACACACAACCGTCTGAAATAAAGGATTCATGAGAGATTATCTTAAATAATAGTTTCTGGTTTATGCAAAAAGCTCAAGCAATTATTTCACCCGGATCGATCAATGACAACATTGGTTGACTAGTACTTATTTTATCGACCCCCACCCCCTAATAGATGAAAGACAAAGTTGATCTCGATAAAATTTGAATTCTGAACATGAAAAAACGCCGCTATGAATTTTGGCCGGCGTTCTAACGATTCTACCAGCTAGCCGCCTTAATAATAATTGCAATGATAATAATAATAATAATAATAATAATAATCCTTTCTACTGGAGGAACACGGCCTCAAATTTGTGGGGAGGGGGATCACCCCAAAATGAGGCTTGGGTTAACAAACGTCAGCCGCCACACCTACCCCAGAAGAGGCAGCTGGCTTTCAAAACGATTTTACCAACAAAATACAGTATAGAACTGTATTTTAAAACAAGCGAGTTAAGCATAAACTTACAGCGCTCCAAAAGCATACCTCCAGTTAGGCAAGAAGAAGAAGAAGAAGAAGAAGAAGAAGAAGAAGAAGAAAATACATGTAAACGTGTGACCCAATACCTCATTTCTACTCTAGGCACAAGGCCCGAAATTTTGGGGGAGGGAGCCAGCCGATCAGATCGACCCCAGTAACTGATTCTTAATCTATCGACTCCGAAAGGATGACAAGCGAAGTCGACCTCGGCGGAATTTGAACTCAGAACGAAGACAGACGAAATACCGCTAAGCATTTCGCCCGGCGTACTAACGTTTCTGCCAGCTCGCCGTCTTACAGATGCAGTAATATTGAACAGCTACTGAACAATATGTGGAGGCGAAATGGCCCAGTGGTTAGGGCAGCGGACTCGCGGTCGGAGGATCGCGGTTTCGATTCCCAGACCGGGCGTTTTAAGTGTTTATTGAGTGAAAACACCTAAGCTCCACGAGGCTTCGGCAGGGGGGGTGACCCCTGTTGTACTCTTTCGTCCCAACTTTCTCTCACTCTTTCTTCTTGTTTCTTGAGTAACGTTGCGATGGACTGGAGGGAACACTACGCCATAGAAACCGGGAAACCGGGCCCATGAGCCTGGCTAGGCTTTGAAAGGGCGAAAAAGAGAACTGAACAATATAGCTAGTACAACTAGCTGTCTAACTGGCTTGTCAGCAAACTAAACGGATATTTATCTCTTTAGCTTCAGTTTATGGATGCTCGAACACATGCTTCCATGGATACACATACACACACGCACACACGCACACATACACGCGCGCGCTTACACACTCACACACATAACTAGTAGGCAGAATCTTTTAATGGTTTACATCTTATAGATACGTTCATACTGCCGATATCAGAGTGTGAGTTGGCCACACTTGGCACCAGAGGAAGTTTATGATAATCTTAGATTTACTGCGTCCGACATGATATACACAAGCATACAGGTACATGCACACCCGCACTCGCATATATACACACATATGCATCATATACATACATATATATATATATATATATATATATATATATACGTACATATATGTCCATATATACACATATAAATGTATATACATACATAAATACATATATATATATATATATATATATATATATATATACATATCCACATACATGTACACGCATATATATACTTATATATGTACATACATATATATATATGTGCATATTATATCAATATATATGTGTGTGTGTCTACGTATCTGTGCAGACACACACACATGTATGTATGTTGTAAGTATGTATCTATTCATGTATGCATGTATATATGTATATATATGCATGCATGCATATATATCTATATATACTTTATCGTAACCTAGGATCGTTCATGTCTCAGAAAAGGTATTTTTATTGCCGTTTAATGTATGACGCCATTCTCAACACAACTTTTTTTTATCTTATCGGCTTCTTTTACTTTTATAATTTGCATCTCTCTTTATGCTTCCTCTGCTGCTGCTGCTGCTGCTGTTGTGGCAGATGCTACAGCTGTTGTAGCTTATTCTCAATCCCTCTGCCTTCTTCCTTCCTGATCTTCCACTACTTTTTCTCCGTCGAAATTGCTTTGTAATCATCATCGTCATTATCCTTATCATCATTATTACTGTGATCATCGTCGTCGACGTCGTCGTCAACATCATCAACAATAGCATCGTCATTGTTATCGCTTTCTTGTTCTTTATTCTTTTAGAAAGCATGGTGGTTGTTATTTACTTAAAATACTCGGGGTCTGGTTCAGGCCAGAACTTCAGATGGATAAGAACTTGGAAGTGGATTCGAACCTATTGGCCAGACTCATTCAGAGATGGGTCGAGAACTCTAACAGTAACAACGATAATGAAGACATCGATGTACTTGAGATAGATGTCTTTAGCATGACACGGCTTTCCGCAGTCCGTTTCTTTGACCGAATATGAAATGATGGCTGAAACATAAACTGAAGTTGAACGTCAGGCAACTATATTTTTCTCTGGCGCTTAAGCATTGTATCGGCTGGTCAACACCCTCAGGTGGAAAACAACCGTTGTGTTCATTTGAATGTTAATAAAGTGAATGGACGACTATGGTTTGAGCGTCGACAACTGCTTCAGGTGTTTTTTTCTTCTTTCTCGAATTAGGTAAAAAAAACATTATCAGATTGATGCAAATTCTACAGGCATCGGTAGTTTTAGACAAGCACATCACTATCATCGTAATCAGCAGAAAGCAGTGAGAAGTGACAGAAGGGTTACCTTTGGCATCAAATTCATTACCATCATAATCCTAATTGTCCTCGTTTTAGTCACTGTCTCGTCACATCTGATGTCATTATTGCTATGTTCGACAAATGTTTAGCGGCATTTCTTCCGACTTGGCGTTTTGAGTTCAAATTCCGCCGAGGTCGGTTTTTCGCTGTTGATAATATATATATATATATATATTATTATTATTATTATATATATATATATATAATATAAGAAATAACGATAAGGGATCGATTAACCCCATTCCTGTTAAAACCTCTTGAGGGATGACCTTACCACGACGATTATTATTATTATTACTGCTGCTACTTATTCGACTGATGCTGCTTATTCGACTGCTCTAGCCACTCCTTTTGAAAACAATCTTGACCAGATTACTTAATTTACCATCACAGACAGTGCCACTAGTCATGCCACGAAAATTAAAGGAATTTACCACCTGCTCTTACAGGAAAAAGAGAAGTACACTATCAACGTTTATTTTAATAATTTTATGAATAACTTTTTCTCTACATCTTAGTACATATTTTTGATAAGGTTTTTCAACAACCGAAACGTGTAAAACAAAAGCATCTTTTAATGTATTTATATAAAGAAATTCAAATGTACCTAATCTAAAACAGTAGCATTTTCGTTCTTCTTTTTCATATATACATATTAATAAAATAGATGACAAAAAAGATTTTATTTAGTACTAAATAAAATCTTTTTTTTTTCATCTATTTTATTAACACTGTTACCTCAACCTCCACTATGGTGTTCCTGCAATCTACGGATAATAACAGGTAATCGAAACTGTGCTGGTGCTTTACTCATCATCTACTTATACATTTTGTATAATTTCTCCATTATATATATATATATATATATATATATGATTGACCATTGACTGGACACTATTCAATTTTTTTTCTCCGTGTTTTTCTCCTTGTCTCCGTATTCTTTCTGTTGAAGAGCGTAGCTCGAAACGTCAAAGACTTTCCGTATTCCCGAGCGTCATACTAATACATCCTTTTGTTATTTACACCACCTGTCCTCGTCTGTTGTTGTTTTTTCGTATATTCTCCCATATATATATATATATATATATATATATATATATATATATATATACCTACACATATATAAAGAATAATATATTCTGTGTTGTTAATTCGATATGTGAAAAAAATAATATCGTAGTTTGGTAAAAAGATAGATAGATAATTTACTTGTTTCAGTTATTGGACTGTGGCAATGCTGGAGCACAGCGTTGAAGGGTTTTAGTCGAACAGATCACCCTCTGTATCTATTTTTAAGTTTGATACTAATTCTGTCCGTGACCTTTGTCGAAACACTAAGCTACGGAGAGGTAAATAAAATAGGACCTATTGTCAAGCAATAGCGAGAGACAAACATCGACACAAACAGGCTTATAAACATACACGAGCGCTCATATACACATACACGACGGGCATTCACACAGTTCCCGTTTACCAAATTTAGTTATGCGCCGCGTAATATGACTGAACCCGAAACCGCCTTATTGCAAAGTGACCTTCTTAACCACACAGCCATACCTGCGCCTGTTTATAAGAAATGATGAAATGTCGCTAAAGATGAGAAAACTGACAAAAATAAGACGGTGATGTTGTTTGGGGAAACAAGAGATAAGAAAAAAAGAACGAGAGTGTGAGGTTGAATAAAAGAAAAAGATAGTCGACTGCGTTAAGATGTATAGAAAGATCGTTAAACTGTTTATAAAATTCGATAATTAGAATGATAGCATTGTTTAAGTAAACAAACGAATCTGTTTGTTGATTAGTTGAGACTAATATGGTTACTCTCAGCTAATTAACAATCGTTTGTTTACTTAAACAATGCTAACACTCTAATTGTCGAATTTTAGAAACAAAGTAATGATCTTTCCACAAACAGAGTCTTGAGGCGGTGAATTGACAGAATCATTTACGCATCGGATAGACTGTCACGTGGTATTAGCTCTGTCAACCTGCACTCTGAATGCCTTGAATGCAACTAATTTTGTGATCGAATTTACATTTCATCCCTTAGGTAGAGAATTACCACAAACAAATGACCAGCAAATTACTAGCGACGTCCCACTTCTCTCTCTCTCTCTCTCTCTCTGCTTCTGTCACTCTTTCTCTCCCCCTTTCTCTCCCCCCTTCCTTCTCTCTCACTATCAATATCGGCTACGTTGTAGTTACTAAGAAAGGCTTCTTTACATCAAGATCCTAGAATTCTTTTCATCAATACTTGAACATAGTTTTGACAAACTTCCTTTTCCCCTTTTGCCCACGCTAACACTCATTACTTCTGCCTCTTCTAAGAAGAGCCGATCGTCTAATTTGCCTTTCATACTCTTTTCTGTTTTGATAACATTTCATCATTTCGTTGATTTTTCTTCCCCACATATAAATATATGGATATAATTATTTCGAAGTATTTCGCATGAGTTATCATTATAAGACAATGAATCTGTAGCCTCCAAAATAAGGTTCCTAATAAATATCAAACGTTCTATGTATGTATTATATATATATATATATATATATATATATATATATATATATATATATATATATATATATATAAAGGAGACCACTATGTGGACTGTTAATGTGCTAGAAGATCACATGTAATGCGTCTACTATGACCGAATTGTTCTCAAAGGAAATTTCCTGGTAAGGAAATATTAATTTCGAAACTGGTTTGCGGATAACTTTGTATGTATTTGTGTAATTTTTTACTTGTCTTGCCCGTATACGTTTTGTTGTTTCGCTAAATTTCCTTTGAGAACAATTCGGTCTTAGTAGACGCATTACATGTGATCTTCTTCTAGCACATTAACAGTACACCTAGTGGTCTCCTTTATATATACATATACAATAATCCTTTGAGATCACGGATATTTTTTCTGTATCTCCTTGATTCTTTTAATGTGCTTGTTCCCTGGTATTAAATTGATATTAATTAATATCCAATTTTTCGCCCTACTGTTTTATATATATGTACAGGGTGCAGTGAATAAACTGTCGTCTAAATTACGCAGAAGCGAAAAGAACACTAACATTTCACTTTAACAGGTATATTTACCAAAATTACATAAAAATATCTTGAAATACTAAAGAGTAACTGTATTCATTAAATCGCCATTGCCTTAAACCACGACCTCCAAACGACTTCGGAATCTCCTGCAACTCTTCTGAACAGTCTCCTTGTTTAAGTTGATGAATGCTGCCATAATCCTTGTTCATCTTTGGTGTTACAAGGAGTTTTCTTGGTCTCTCGCTCAACTTCTCTCTACACGCGATAATCAAGGGAGATGCAGTCTGGGGAGTTAGGTGGTCAGACGTTAGGGGTGATGTGGTCGCAGAAATTGTCTGACGGCCACGACTGGGTTCTCCTGCTTGTGTAGATGGTGCAGTGTCCTGTTGCCAGACATAGGGTCTTCCAGCAGGCACTTGATGTAAGCCTCTGAGTTCTGTTTGAGGCCGTGTGGGAAGATAAATGGAGGCATCATTAGTGATCATTTCAAGGTGAAGTCGTTTTCAACTGGTACACCTATGACTGAAATATATAAATACGAGGCAATCAATTCCATGCTTCTCGTTTATACATCCTAACTTGTTCAGATCTACTGCGCAGGCGCAGCTCTTAGCCGTCAATAAAAAATGCCAACTTTTAAAATTCGAAAATTATCCCAAAAACTTATAATACTAAATTATATCAAAGGGAAATGGAAATTGATAAAAATGTTCACTTCCAAGTGGCCTAGCGTATAAAAGTTTAGTCTAAAGACTATGAATTACTCATAAGGTACAGTGTATATTTAAATACATAAGAAGAATTTTACTATGAAAACACTTGGTTTCTCTTCAGAGATAATAAACATTGATTTCTTATTTCCATGACTCAGTAAAGCACCCTGATTATCCTCGGGTCTTGAGAGATTAATTGAAGATATTAATAACTTCGTAAGGAACAGAACAATAACCCCATATTTCCATTACTTCCCTACAACATAGATAGATACTCATGCCTAATCAGGAAATAACAAAACTTGGTATTTGTCTAAAACGAAATCCATTGAGACAGAGATATCCCCTAAATAGATTGTAATACTATACGGAAACCATCTTAGACGTTGTAGGAAGAAATATTCTCAGCTCTTCATTATTAATTCAGGTTTATCTTCAGTGAAATAACAAGAACATACAGTTATGCAGATTCACCAAAGACTTGGAGGTCTTGTTTAGTTTTTCAACTTGTAACCTTAAGCTCCCTATTCAACTATGCCTCTAATATCAATCCTATCATACAGATAGTTGTCTTTCTTTAAAAATAAAAACAAAAATCTAATAACTGAAGATTTTGTTTTTATATTGTCAAAATGTATTTTGCTATTAGACAAATTAAAAACTGCTGCATTGAGTTTCCTATAAAACGAAACATTTTCTTATCGACATAACCTAAAACATAACATAATATTTGTTTTTGTGTTTATATATTGAAATTCTTTCTTCCCAAGAAATCAGCGGCTTCAACAGATATAGCTATCAAGCAAAAATTTTGTAATTGCAACAAGTCATAATTTATCATGATTATCATTTCTTCTTCTTCTTCTTCTTCTTCTTCTTCTTCTTCTTCTTCTTCTTCTTCTTCTTCTTCTTCTTCTTCTTCTTCTTCTTCTTCTTCTTCTTCTTCTTCTTCTGCTCCTCCTTCTTCTCCTCCTCCTTCTCCTTCTTCTCTTCCTTCTCCTTCTCCTGCTTCTTCTTCTCCTTTTCCTCCTCCTCCTTCTTCTTCTTCTTCGATTTATTAATATTATTATTATTATTATTATTATTATTATTATTATTATTATTATTATTATTACCTAAACACACAAAAAAATCCCAGTTGACTTTCGTCTGACGAAAATTACGATAAACGTTAAAAATAACAAGATGCAAATGAAACAACAAATGAAAAATTATCAGAATAAAAATAGCTGAATAAAATACGAGTCGGAAAATAATACCAGATACTTAAAACATATTGGAACAATTTGAATCGTGTCTAATGGCCAATATGTTCAGTTAACAAAAACATAGAAACGTCAGATAACGCAAAGAAGAAAGAAAAAAACAGGAAAAAAATAAATGTTTGTACCTCACCGTTTAATCTCATTTGCTGATTAAAAGATAAAAATAATAAACACATTTATTTGATTCCTGTATGGAGCTTGACCAGAAACATAAGAGAAAATTTATAGATTGCAGAGTAAATGAGTTCATAGCAATAGTTAACAGGATTAAGCTTATGCTAGTACTGTAATTGTTGTTTTGTTTAACACCAAGACAGGCTTAACCTAGCTTGTCTATGATCAAAAGCGTTCCAGCCATGATCATTCCGTCTTTATTTGTTCAAACATACTGTTGTATGGGGAATCTGTAGACCCTCGTGATTGGCTAAGTGAACTATACTAGTTAGCATAAATGAGCATGTGCAGAACAGTCTGAGAAGAGTGTCATATGTGCAGTCATAGTGTA
>NC_142930.1:34967169-34987169 GCF_046866305.1 Octopus bimaculoides | reverse complement strand
TGGTAAATGACACTGACAGAATGAGTGCTAGGCTTACAAAGAATAAATCCTATGGTTGATTTCTTCGACCAAGGGCTGTGCTCCAGCATTGCCGCAGTCACATGACTGAAACAAGTAAAGCAATAAAAATCTATGCCATTTTAATCCCAAACAAGGCCGGTTATCTCTGCTAGAATATATATATATATATGTATGTATGTATGTATGTATGTATGTATGTATGTATGTATGATTCAGTAGGAAAAGTTCTTTTTTAATAAGTAAATGACTCATTCATAAGTTTACCACATCAGTTTCACTTTCGAGAAACAAATTGATTGTGATATGTATCCTCTACCAAGACCAGATGTTTTCCTCCTGTTTTCACTTCTGTCTGACTTTTTTCCTATTAACATTATCAGTCATTAGTTGGATCTCATGGATATATTGTTAAGAATGATCAAAAATCAAAAGTATTAAAAATTTCGGAATCATTTAACTTTCTCAGTATATAGGTTGGGAATCGCATTAAAAGAAAAAACTATAAACGTCACATTTTTATGAAATTATATATCATATATTAGATTTTGTTTTTAGATTACACTGTTTATTCTAGACGTTAAAAAAGCTTTGGTTTAATAAAAGTTACATTTAAAGTAAATTGTATAATTATTACTAAGATCAATGTATGTTATCGGTAAAACTATTCGCGAAATTTGTACACAGCTTCTCTTCTACACATAAGAAAATATAACTAAATAGAAATGTAAAAGAAATATATATTTTCTCTCTCTCTCTCTCTCTCTCTCTCTCTCTCTCTCTCTCTCTCTCTCTCTCTCTCTCTCCATCTCTTTATCTCTCTCTCTCTCTCTCTCTCTCTCTCTTTCTCTCTCTCTATTCTCTCTATTTATCAAGTTTTTTGAAACCTGATTATTCCGTCAAAATAGTAGTTAATGAGCTGTATGTTGTTTGAAAATTTTGCTCGCGTAAACATTATGAAAATGTTGATTTATACATTTACTCTTCCACATATATGAAAATGAAGTAAAAATTTAAGATCAACATGTATATATATATATATATATATATATATATATATATATAATGTCTCTTTCTTACTATCAATTTACTTGAAATGCGGATTTATGCGATAAAATAGTAATTATCATCGACCGGTATGTTGCCTACATTATATTGCTTACTGCTTAATAATGTTAGCATATAAACTTCATGAAAACGCTGACCAAAGACAACAAGGTCACAAATATGGTAGATTACTATATATTTTAAAATACTGAAATGAGTGACTTTTATCGATACAATTATGCACAAAATGTACATGCTAAGCTTAACTTCATGAATTTTGGAGAAAGATTTACCTGTATAGCGTTCTTTATGACTGAAAACGAGAAATGAAAACCACACGTATTGAACCGGAAGTCGGAAATAGATAAATTCAAAAACCGACTGGAAGTACATATTGCAGATAATTAAGATTCGTTTTGTTATTGTGTAATTGATAGCAGCATTAAAAAAGTGACATAAAAACCAAAATTTCATGAACATACAGAAAATTTTAATATTTTCTATTTATTCTAGACTTTAAAAAGCTTTAATCTAGTAATGTTTTTACCTTTTAAATTGCCTTGTTCCATTATAAAAGAAAAAATGTGATACATGCATGTCTCATGCAACGGCTTAATTCATGATATTTATAATTTTCATGTTTGACTGCATGAAGTATGTTCAGTCATCATAAATTTTATATAGTTTGTGTTTAAACCGAAATCATGACGTTACTTCAATTTACTGTCAAAATTCTTTCACTTGAGTTATGCAGTTGCAGCTCACCTATTTGCCTCTGCTCACCAGCACCATCAGCAAGAGCAAAGACACCACTCCATCCTTTTTTGTTTTTACCTCGTCGTCCTTCTAAAAGATGGGATACATCACAATATCATCACTTTTTACACCACTGACCTCGGACCAACTGAAGAGCAGCAAAACTCCTCAAATAATACCTTATTCTCTTACATAAGAACACACTGACGAATTATTTACCAAGACTTATTGGTCTTACCAAGACAATTATTTACCAAGACCTTAAACATATTCGCTCATATCTACATGATGAGGATTGTCCTGATAGTAAGCAGTCACAATACCAACAAACCTATAATGTGAACCCTCGTTCTGCTAGGAAAAAAAATAGTCCATCTCTACACACCCACCTTACAAAAGGATACAATTTATAATTTAGTTCTGTATATATATCATCATCATCATCATCGTTTAACGTCCGCTTTCCATGCTAGGATGGGTTGGACGATTTGACTGAGGACTGGTGCAACCGGATGGCTACACCAGGCTCCAATCTAATTTGGCAGAGTTTCTATAGCTGGATGCCCTTCCTAACGTCCGGGTTGTTGCGCTTGGAGTACCTTTCATCAACAGCATATTTAATGATAGCAGACCTACTGCTAACAACTACATTTTCCAATTTCTCTTTCATTTTTTAAAGATTGCTAAATGTAGTTTGAGGGAGATATGTCTACCAATTCTAGCAGATAGTTCGGTTCTACGTATAAAGAAATTATTCCGCGAATTTAGCTTTAATATCAACTTAAAGCTGTCATTTGTCAGGGAAACATTTGGAGGAGGAAGAGTTACAAAACGTACATTTATGGTTTGGAAGGATTAAACAATCTATCCTTTGTTAATTTATATAACTTTCATAATGAATCTTTTTTGTTCACCAGAGAAGGATATAGTTCGGAATGAAGTGAATTTTTCTTATATATTTAATTAGTTTATCACGTGTTTAAGGATCTGTGTATTTTACTATTACAGATTATCCCGCACTGGTGTGCTTATTTCAGTTTTATATCCATCTTTATCAATGTCTTCTAACAAAACGTAAATATAGAGAGAATGGAGATGGCTAAAATTCTGGTAAAGGAAGGAGTGAATGTGTGAATTGGAGCAGAATAATAGGACGAGGGCTGAAAGGGAGATCGATCGTGCGAGCTGGCGTTTGCAAGTAATTAGACCAAAGAAGTAAAGTCTGTGGTAGAAGTCATACAAAGGGCGTAAAAGAGAAGATAGTGTGTTGGTGAGTGAATCCATGAAGAACATTTAGTATTATTCAGCCATTAGTATACATTCCATAACGTAACTTTTAAGGTTTCGTTATGAAAACCAAACACTCCATGTTGCTATGTTTATAAATTCAGTTCAATGTGGCAGGAATCCAAAATCTGAATATAAACACAACGTGAGTTTGTCCAATATTCCATATAAGTGTATGTAAGACGTCAAACAATATATGCAGTGAAGCTGTTAACTGATTGAAACAAGGAGTTGCCTTTGTTGACTCACATACAACAGAATGTCTTGGCCTAGGGATATAAAATATTGTTACTATATATTTATAGTTTCAGTTTTCCGCTAACCAAACAACAAATATGTGTGCAGGTGTTTTTGTATAGTTTCTGTAAAGCTACATAAGCATCTTAGTGAGTATTCGAGTGCGTATATGTACACGTTTGTATCTAAGTTTCTCCACAAATTTCAGTATTCCAATATATGTTGTTTATAGGAAATACGTTAATAAACACTTGCCCACATTATACAAACCTACACACGTTGCTTTCACAATTACATTATATATAAACATGCATACATATGTGTGGGTATATGCGTATGTACGCCTGTTTGTATATATATATATATATATATATATATATATATATATATATATATATATATATATATATATATATTGTTGACGTGATGTGGATTAGTGCCCCACGGGCAGCCTTCGATTTTTCTATTCAAAAGTATTTTTCAAACCAATATTTACATTTTATTTATAGTTCTATGTTTGCTTCGAGATCCATTTCCCAAAAAGTATATTATACACACAAGCACACACACATGTATATATGTGTGTGCGTCTACACACACACACACACACACACACACACACACACACACACACACACACACAATAGATATACATGCTTATACATAAATATATACACACACATATACATGCATATATACATATACGTGGTCAGATCAATAAGTATCCGAACTGTTATCATAGTAACGATGCTAAAGCCGCAGAATAAAGCCGCTTGGTACAGATTGACCTTGAACGCTGCTGTGCATGCGCACTAAGTTTTAAAGTTCTAGCTCACTTCCGCTGTTTACAACAGTGCTTGGAAGGAGAAAGTGTGTAGCGTGTGATCGTCGGATTGACCATGACAGAGAAAGTTGACCAGAGAATCTGCATCAAATTTTGCCAAAAATTTGGCGATACCTGATCAGAGACCCACGCAAAGTTTTCAAAAAGTTTTCATCGTTGTCGACACAATCAAGGAGATCTTGTGTAACTGAAACCTGAGTCTTCATGGTCATCTGAAAGCAGCTTTGGTACAAACTTGGCAAACACGCGTCTCATACCCAAATCTTCAGTGATAATAGTCTGAACACAGCAGAGTTCAAGCCTATTTTTTGCCAAGCGGATTTACTCTGCATGCTTTAGCTTCGTTACTATCGCAACAGTTCGGATACTTATTGATCAGACTTCGTATATATATATTTATATATATATATATATATATATATATATATATATATATATATATATATATATATATATATATATATATATATATATATATATATATATATATACATATACATATCGCGTCAAACTGGTATGGCTTTTGTTCGGTAATGCTGGGAAATAATATCTGATGTGCGATAAAATTATTTGCTACCTTGGAGCCAGACACCATCACTGATCAACAGACAAATGATATATTAGTCAGAAATTGATTCAAAGGATCTAAATTTTTCCTGTCATGAAATAAATTCTGTTTTTGATTTGCGGGTAAATATTTCGCTTGACACGTCAACTTACTTTACGTATTGTTAAGTAGAAAAGCTAACTTTTTTATTTCTTTCAGTGCAATGTAAAATATAATATAGGATGTCAAGAAATAATGCGAAAGAGAGAGGAGAGGAGAAAGGTTTTTATTAGGTTATCACGCTAAAAGATGAAATTATATTGAAAATTCCAAATAATTTAGCTTAATGGGTTTAGCCATCACAGAGACATAGAACTACATTACTGTCCAGATTAACTGATATAGAGACCAAAAAAATGAAGTGGTGTGTTAAGATTAGTATCATTCTCTTTTTCTCCAAAATTTATCAACGAAATAACTGGTTCTTTTAAACACTGAAGCAGGTCCTTTCTACATTATACAATTATTCTTTTACTGCTTCAGAATGTAATAGTCATATCGAATCAAGTCTGGTACATATATTAGCAATTAAATTTTGCCGAACCTCTAAGTTGCGAGATAAAAATAGGCCAACATGAACATGAATACACACACAGACAGGGGAGACAGAAAGAGAGAGAGGGGTGAGCGATAGATTCTGAGGAATAGACATGTACGATCGTCATCCAAAAAACGAAAAATATTTGGCAACATTCACCAGAAAAGCCATCAAGAAAAAGGTAGAACCTACTGAGAAAGCCTGTAGATAGCTCTGACTAAAAAAAAGTGAGTGGTGAGGTTAGCAGGATGCCATATCTGACAGGTTTAGTTTTAATTAACCTAGGCTGGAACGCCTGGATGAAGATGTGCGTTGTAAAACAGGAAGGATTTCTAATATCTAAATTTAATTCAATTTTTCTGAGTCGCTCTGCGTTGTGCTACATGTGTGTGCATGTGCATCCGCACAATCACACACTCACACATTTATAGTCTTCTTTACTACTTTCGGCAGGAGAGCTACGGCCAGACTGGGGCACTGCCGCTGGAAGAATGAATAAATTATTGTTAGAGCCCAAAGTAACATACAATGGAACTAAATCTGGAACCATGTGTTGGGAAGTATGTGTGTGTGTGTATGTATATGTATATATGAGCATGTGGGGGAAAGTTCTTGACTTTGGGTAAAAGAAAATAAAGAAGGATCAGTTAATTATGGTTTTATTCAACATATTCATATCTCAGATTCACACACTTATTGCAGTAGTTCTTGAGTTTTTCGAATCTTTGTAAAAGAACTCGGAAAGTTGGGCCTCCAATCAGGCTTTGCGCGACACCCTTAAAATCAGGAACGTTTCAGTACCCTCTCGTGTGTAAACATATATATCCACCACCACCCCACACACACACATACACACACACACATGTCAAGGCCATGTCTTTTATTTTACTATGTACAGAAAGAATAACAAAGGGTGTCTAGCTGTTTAAATTTTCATAGCAAAAGTTATAAAAAGTAATGTGAGTGCATTCGTGTATGTGTGTATGTGCGTGTGTCTGTGTGTCTGTGTGTCTGTGTGTGTATGTATGTGTTTATGTGCGTGTTTACTGATGTGCGTACAAACGTAAGGAGAGACCATTGAACGCGTGTATTGGCGATTAAATATTTGTATTCCCAAGTTGTTACTTAAATCTGCATTAACCAGTTTCATAGATATAAATATTTGTTTGATCGTTCGCATGCTGACAATCTAGAAGGTGATAAAGGCACAAAATCTAATGAAAGCTGATTGTCACTACATTATCTATAACGTTAGGGTCAAGTGATGGGGGACTGCAAGGTATTGTAGCAGCTGCTGATTGGGGAACATCTCACTCCATAAGGTTTGATCAGAATTTCAGTGAAGTTTCAATAAAACTCATGAAATTCTTTTATCGACTAATTGACTTAAAATTTGCTAATAGTAAGCTCCATTGATGAAAGCAGTAGGAAAGTTCATTATTCTTGTTAAGGGATACAGTTGTCCATTTTAAATGTGTAGTTTCTCAGAGTGACTAATATTTTAGTTCAATGCTCCCGCACGCACTTACGCACACGCAGACTCATATAATACTATGCTTGCCCACACATACATTCACACGTTCTCACCCACACACACATATACACATATACACTCACTATCATCCTCACATACACACGCACGCCTACGAGCACACAGTTTAGCCAGGTCACTGTTATTTCCCCTTCCATTCAACCACAGCCTTCTGGTCATTTGAGCATGTGACGCTGTCAATCCAGACGCGTTTTTTTTTTCTTCTCTCCGATCTTCATTTCTCACCGTTTTCTTTCATCGTTTGTTTTTGTAGAAGACCAAAGGCGCGATTCGTCAAAGACGTTTCTCTTTTTCCTGAGCATCAAACTAATACACCTCGTTTCTTGTTCCCTCACCCATCTCTGTCTTTTGTTTTGTTTTGTTTTGTTTTTTTTTTTTGTACATTTTAACAATATTGTTCCGTGCCGTTACGATTAGGGAGGAGCTTTTGAATAAACTGCAGATTATGCTGGGCATTTCATTTCCAAAATAGGAATATCTAATATGAGCACTATGCGCGTTAAAAAGGTTGTGGCATGGGAAATAGTGTCTAAGAATTACAAAGATCGTATTTTACTTCGCAATAATATCTAGGCTGAGCGGAACATTAGACCAAGTGTTTTCCTCTCTCCAATTCACATCAGAAATAGGGTTGAACTATCCTAATTCTACCCACCAAATGTGCGCTCACACACACACACACATGCACACATACACACACACACATACAATCACATATATACTTGCATACACATATATACATACCTATGTATGGATACGTATGTATTTGTGTATGTGCGCACGCACTCGTGAGTGTATGTGCGTTCCTGAGTGTATATGCGTGAGAGTGTTTGTGAGTGTGTGAAAGGAGGTTCATGAGTTTGGCAGCAAAGTACTCTTTGCAATAGCAGAGTTTAATCATTATTCATAGACACAGTGTCGTTACTCTGAGTTCACAGTTGCTGCTCGCTCCGTCGACATCATCAACACCTGCATGTCCGCGCATGTACCATTCATACCAGCATATACGTGTGTGTCTGTGTACGAGTATATACTATATATGCAACATATGGTGCAGATACCCGCATGTAGTTTTAAAATTTA
This sequence comes from Octopus bimaculoides, assembly GCF_046866305.1. NCBI lineage: Eukaryota > Metazoa > Mollusca > Cephalopoda > Octopoda > Octopodidae > Octopus > Octopus bimaculoides. The sequence goes on along the minus strand of NC_142930.1, from coordinate 34,979,200 downwards.
TCAGAATACGTAGCTAGGAAACAGGGAATATATACATATGTATACACAAACATACTTGTATACACATATGTATGTGTGTGTGTATATATACATGTGTGTACGTGTACATATAAAGAGAGAGAGAAAGAAAGAGGAGAAAGAGATAGACGTAGATATATATGATACACACACATATACATATAGACGTATACATTTATACACATTTACATAAAATGAAGGTTAATTGAAAGAGAGTATATGGAAAGCGAAGAGCTGAAAGCACCTGTCTAGACACAGGCACGATTATAACATCATTTGCTATATATATTTATTCTTGTTGATTTATACTAAAACTACTTTCGTTACTTTATAGGTCTCATATAGCGAACCTGGCACGTTATTTGGGGTTATTAGAAAGGTTCGTATACACAATGTTTCACATATGTGAGTATTTGTGTGTATATATACATATATATATGTATATATATGAGTGTATATATATATTTATACTATAAAAGGCAGATTTTCTCTGTGTGTGTGTATGTTTAAAATTCATACATTTACACAATTCCAAATTTCTTCGATTAAACAATCGCAATTAATATTCTAAACACAATAAGTTAGGTCACTGCGTCATTTTTTCACTCCAAAAAATTCCTAATTGCGAATAAAATCCTTAAAACTACACAAGTAAACATTTTCTCCCTAATAAAATCTAATTTCCTCTTTCTAATACAAATCCTTTCAACTCCTATTTTTTCTTATGAAGCTTTACGGAAAATCCAACAACAAATAGAAAAATAAAGGAAGAAGAAAAAGAAAACTATTTCAGTAAAAAATCACATTTCGATACTGTAATGACAGATACTAAAAGTACATACAAAATTACTTTGCCCCTCTAAAATTAACTATTTCTATTCCTCTTACACATCGTTTCAATTGCTACTTTCTCTTATGAACGTTTACGAATGATCCAAGAAAAAGACAAAGAAATGAAGGAGAGTGAGAGTCAAATAAACAGACACACTGCCAATCATACGTAAATACACACATATATATGTACCTATGGTTACCAATGACCTCATTCTAATTGGCGGGAATTATAAGTTTACTTTCCATTTCTAACACCGTCATTTACTAGCGAGACATCTTTCTCAAATACGATCAACAAACATTTATTCCCTACAAACTGTGAGTTTTTTTTTAAAATCTTTTCGTAAATCTTGAGATTAACACCCGCATCATTACCTACCTAACCCTAACACTGTAGTGAAAATCGTACGGGTGTTAATCTGAAAATTTAACAATCTTTTTTAAAACACTTTTACTTACTAACATCTTTTTTATTTAGTGTGTGTGTTGCCCATATATATATATACACTTAAGACTTAGTTGTGGGTTGGGAGTTTGATCGGTAGAGGTCATTATTATTATTATTTATTTATTATTTTTATGATTTAAAATTTTTCCCACAACGGCGGCTTCGGGCAGGTGGAGAATAGTCGATTATATTGACCCCTGTGTTCAACTGGTACTTATTTTTTAGACCCCGAAAGGATGAAAGGCAAAGTCAACTTCGGCGGAATTTGAACTCACACACTCATACATACAAATATCTGTCATTATCTTCCAAATACGATCGACAGTCAAACATTTATTCCTTACAAACTGAATTGTTTTAATATCTTTCTTGAGACGCATTTACTTACTACCATATTTAGACACAGAATACACATTAATACACACATACATACAAATACCTGTCATGTTTTTTTAGTGTGTGTGTGTGTGTTGCCCATCTTGATATATAATGCTGAAGTTCTGTACTTACTAACATTTTTTTATTTAGTGTGTATGTGTGTGAGTGTTGCCCATATATATATGCACTTAAGACTTAGTTGTGGGTTGCGAGTTTGATCTGCAGAGGTCATTATTAATATTATTCACATTAACACCCGCACGATTTTCACTAGGGTGTTAGGGTTACGGTTTTTGGGTTAGGGTTAAGATTTTAGGGTTACGATGAGGGTTAGTCTTACGGTTACGGTTTTAGGGTTAGGGTTACGTAATCGTGCGGGTGTTAATCTGAAAAATCACCGAAATGTGAAAACTACCGACCCTCCCATCTGTTATAACTTTTGTTGTTTTGTTTCATATGTACATAGATTATGCCTCCAAACAAGAGAGCTTGCTGGGGAAAGAAAGCAACCGGTTTAAAATGACAGCAACAGACTGCAGCAATTCACCACATTCCAGAAGTTACTTTGAACATAATGCAAAACGGTGCATCATCATCTACTGCCCAATCTGATAGAATTCTGGCAGAACTGTGTAGCAACAGATCACCAGCAATTGCTTCATCAGAAATTGCCGTCCTACCTCCTGCGAAAAGGAATTACCCTGCTATGTGTAATCAAGGCAGCGCAAAAAGTTGTTTTGCACAAGCATTTGTATAGCCAATTAGACGGATGAAATTTACGTACACTTAATAATGTTACAGAAAACAGCCTTCAGACTTCCCCTATTAATTTCGTTTTTTGAATTATGAACATATTTACATCATAAGGGTTTTTTCATTGTAAGGCTTTCTTTTTTAGTTGATATTCACCTAGCAAGACTTATCGTAGATGGCCTAATAAGTCACACCCGGACAACGTCGGGTTATACTGCTAGTATATTTATATATGCCTATATATGTGTGTGTGTGTGTATGTACGTATGAATGTATGTATGTATATATACATACACCTGCGCATATAGCCGCCTTCTGTGTAAAAGTCTCTTTTCTCAACCATATGTGTGTCTGTGTCTGTGTATATGTACACATACATTCGTATATATATATATATATATATATATATATATATATATATATACATATACATATTTGTATGTATGTATGGGTGTATATATATGTGTGTGTGTATGTAGAAAACACACACACAGAGACATATATATATATATATATATATATATATATATATATATATATATATATATATATATATATATATATACATATATAAAGTATATATGTATACACTAACTGAAATATACACAGATAAGCACAAACGGCCTGTTGACCTACAAAGGAAATATCATGTACTGTTAAAGATATCTAACAACATCCACCGACGTCATCAGTTTGAAATAACAATGTTAACTATGGCAGGAATAATGAGGATAGTTATCAGGAGGAGGACGAGGAGGAGGAGGAGGAAGAGGAGGATCAGAAGCACGAGCAAAAGGAGAGTCACGCTAGTCGATTAAACCGACCCCAGTACTGAATTGGTACTTATTTTACCAGCCCGAAAGAGATGAAAGGCAAAGTCGACCTTGGTGGAATTTAGGGCTACAAGAAATGCCGTTAAGCGTTTTGTCTTGCGTACTAATGATTCGGTCAGCTTAGTAGTAGTAGTAGTAGTAGTAGTAGTAGTAGTAGTAGTAGTAGTAGTAGTAGTAGTAGTAGTAGTAACAATAAGATGGTGATAGTGCCAAATATTGCTGGGTCCTTGGGAACAGAATCAGAAGGCATCAAGAGGAATATGAAGGGAATCGGAATAAAGTGCCCACTAGAGCTGTTATGATGTGTGTGTTCCCCCCTTGGCAAAGCCAGAATAATTAGGAAAGTATTAGATATAGCTGAAAAGACAACATGGTACCTTAGGATCTAGCTACAAAAACCATTACGCATGCAAGACATCAGGATTTCTAACAAAACCTTAGTTGATGATGATGATAATAATAATAATAATAATAATAATAATAATAATAATAATAATAATAATAATAATAATAATAATAAAAGATCTTGAAATAGAAATTAGCAAAATGTGGAATCTAAAGACGAAAACAATACCTATTGTCATAGGTGCCCTGGGAATGACAGCGAAACGGGCTGATTACTACCTAGCTCAGATACCAGGAAACCCCAAAATGGCTGAAGTTCAAAAGATAGTGCTCATGGGAACTGCCCATATCCTACGTAAAATACTGTCTATGTGATCTCAAATTTTAAAGCAAACACATAATTTTCTTATGGTTTCTTAAACATTCACTTGAACAAAACTGTACAAATCCAAATATATGGTACCCTAGGCATAACACCTACATGAACTTCTAACTTGTTGTCTCTTGAGGTCTCTGGGTGAGACTTGGGTCCAACTTGTACAAATGCAAAACAAAAGTCAAACATAAAATAATAATAATAATTATTATAAAATGGCTGTGGATGACGAAAAGTGATTTAAAACCGGAAACGGAGGCTCTAATTTGTGCTGCCCAAGTGCAATATAATAATAATAATAATAATAATAATAATAATAATAATAATAATAATAATAATAATAATCCTTTCCACTATAGGACACAAGAAAGACCTGAAATTTGCGGGGAGGGGGTAAGTTGATCACATCGACCCCAGTGCTCAACTGGTACTTATTTCATCGAACCCGAAAGGATGAAAAGCAAAGTCGACCTCGGCGGAATTTCAACTCAAAACATAAAGACAGACTAAATACTGCTAAGCATTTCGCCCGGCGTGCTAACGATAATAATAATAATAATAATAATAATAATAATAATAATAATAATAATAATAATAATAATAATAATAATAATATTAATAATAATAATAATTACTAATCCTTAGCAGCTGATGTAATATCTGCTGAGATATTGCGACTCAGATGTAACTTGCAAGTTCAACGAATGATGTAGTTGGACCCAGATGTATGAAAGTCACACAACAGATTTAAACTCATGGGCGTTCAACATGGTTCCCTGTCCAATCAGCCGTCTTGCCTCAACGATATAGGACATATGTACAAGTATCTGTGATAGAAGATTTACACCTCAGTGATTTAAAAAAAACATTTATCTCTTCACTGTCTTCAAACTCAATCATGCGGCAACCAATTCTAACCTCTTTAGTGTTATAGAGAGACAAGAAAAGCTTCGTTGAGTTCGGTTGTTATTTTTTTCACAATTTACTTTCTCAGACATGATGCTTTTTTGCTTCTTTTAATTAATGACAGCTATGTGAAATAACGCCTATAGAATAATGTTAATGTACAGATGTGGAGGCGCAATGGCCCAGTGGTTAGGGCAGCGAACTCGCGGTCATAGGATCGCGGTTTCGATTCCCAGACCGGGCGTTGTGAGTGTTTATTGAGCGAAAACACCTAAAGCTCCACGAGGCTCCGGCAGGGGATGGTGGCGAACTCTGCTGTACTCTTTCACTACAACTTTCTCTCACTCTTATTTCCTGTTTCTGTTGTGCCTGTAATTCAAAGGGTCAGCCTTGTCACACTGTGTCACGCTGAATATCCCCGAGAACTACGTTAAGGGTACACGTGTCTGTGGAGTGCTCAGCCACTTGCATGTTAATTTCACGAGCAGGCTGTTCCGTTGATCGGATCAACTGGAACCCTCGACGTCGTAAGCGACGGAGTGCCAACAATGTACAGATAGCGTTAATGAGGACAAACTTCAGTCGATAGAAATAACAATCATATCCCTTCTAAATCCAAGCCAATCGTCGTAAGAGAAGAAACTCACTAAATTTCGAAATTCGCTAAATTTTGGAATTATGTGATGGTCACGGCTGGAATGGCTTTGATTATAAATCTCTTTGATATGGGTTGTCCTGGGATTTTAACAAGAACCATTTTAGGAACAAAAATACTCCTTAGATAATATAGTGTCTGATGCGCTCTTTATATACAAAATGGCCTCGGCTGGTATGCCTTTGATCACATGTCTGGTAGATAAATATTGACGTACGGTTAAACAACAGCATCCAAACGCCTACGACAGGCTTTAAATTACCAACCATACGATGGTATTCTTACACAATATCTATTTCAATCGTTCCAGCTCTGCTTTGTCAGTAACCCTGGCATTATACACAAACAAAAAACATAAAACTCCAGAGTTCTGCTTTAAACGAAAACTGTTATAAACAATCATGGAGAAAATAAAACGAAGAGCGCCAAGAAAATATGTATCATCAAACTATCAATTAATATAAACATGCGGAAACATGAGTCAGCAAAGAAATCATTACAGGATTATTCATCTTGCTAGAAACAGCAGCCACTTATTCTGCAAATCACAACTTCCTATCATTAAGTATAGAAGATACATTGCATAAGGTGATCTTTTTAAGATGACCCCAACGAGTCCTCAAACAATAATACGTATCATGAATTTTACTAAACTTTAGTGAATGTTACTGTAAAATATATCAGACCATCAACTATTTGTTTAGAAGAAAAATTTCACACGGGAATTACTTGGAGATCAACTCCATTCGAGGTCTACTTTGCCTTTCTGTGTGCGTGCATGTACTATATACGCAACATGTGATGCCCATAGCCACATGTAGTTTTAAAAATTATCAGAATACGTAGCTAGGAAACAGAGAATATATACATACGTATACACAAACATACTTATATACACATATGCGTGTGTGTGTGTGTGTGTGTGTGTGTGTGTGTGTGTGTGTGTGTGTGTGTGTGTGTGTGTGTGTGTGTGTGTGTGTATACGTGGAAGGACTTTCAGGTCGCTCATCATTTTCAATGGACGTTCTTCTGCTTTTGAAGCGCCCGTGCCACTCGAAACATTGCGTACGACCCATTGCCTCGTTACCGTAAGCTTGCTAAAGCATGCTCAAAGGCCTCTGTAACAGACTTCCCAAGTTCAACGCAAAATTTCTCATTGGCTCTTTGTTACTGTCCATGACGACATCGCAGACTACAGCATAAACGTGATCACAAAAACCCAAATTTCACAACTTGCGATGTGAACTCAGTGATGTCACTCGGCACACTTCTTTATGAAGGTCATTGCTAACCCTCATTGCGCATGCAACCGTGTGCTGCCATCTGTTAGCACGATACAGAACTAATCCGGGAACTTTTTGATACCACGTCGTATATGTGTGTGTGTTATATAATCTGACTATGAAGATAGAATTATAATTTATTGTTAACCTGATCATCGTTTTTTTTTCTTTGTTCCTGTATCTTGTATATTGATTATACTTGTGTTTTGTTTGTCACTATATTTATAGATTTACTTTTTGTCTGCAAATTACCGAAAATTGCACACAGATTTGAGTATTCATTTTCATGTTGTGTGATATGACAACATGATCTAATGAAAGACTTATTTAAAGCAATCACCTGAAGAAGCGCATCTTACACATTTGATGGATGATAAGTATTTCGTAATATGTCTACTCTACTGTGATCTTCAGGAGAAAGCTGCTAGAATTCATTATTGGTGGAGTCTTTCCATCTTTTGGTGTGTACGTATAGTATAGTGTTTGTGCTTGTTCAACGATTTACCTTTTGTGCTTATTAAGCATTTTTTTCTGGACTCTTCGTTGGTTGTTTAGGGGTTTTTTTCGGATGTAGTGCTTCTCGTAGTTGCTGATGGAAAGGTATGTTATTACTTCGTTTAACAACACAAAGTTCTCAACTTCATACTCAATTGTGAAATAAACGCTACACTGTCAAGAAAATCTGAAACTCACTTAAATTATAATATTTCTAGTAAACTCTAAAATCCCAACGAAACACTGAACTCTGAACCAAACAGAACTATCAACTAAACACAAACATAACGACTACACACTAAACTAACAACTAAATACTAAGCTCTCCACTAATTCTTAAACTGTCAACCAAATATTGTCAACAGAAGGCATTGAACTAAATACTGTTATATGAGCACTAACCTTTGAAATAAACCAAAAACTGTCATCGAAACACCAAACACTCAACTAAACAAAGCATTAAGTAAACACTAAGTTATCTACTAAACGCATACTTCCGATTAAAAAGTTATGAAGGGTTATATAGGGTGTTTAAACCAGAATTCTGCTGAGAGCCACTCCAGCAGATTATGAAGAAGCGAAGCTATAGAAAAGATTTTATGTTGAGTTTTTTGATTTAGTTAAGTTTTGTTATTTTCATAACAGGCCTTTTTTTATGATCCCATTTCATTTGACCTAGCTATTGATGTGTATGAGTATTTTTTCCAAACGTAATTCGGGAGAATTGAAGAGGCAAATTTACCTTGTCTTATCTTACTCATTTTGCCCCATCTAAATTTGTCTTTTATATGCTCAAAAAGAATGAAGATAATTTTCTGAAATAGTGTTCTGAATATGTTATAGTGATTTTAATGCATTTAGAGGAGGTCGTGGAGATTTTATTAGATAGCTAACATTTATAAAAATATTTTTCTTTATTCAAAGTCAAAAATGCAGTAAATATTAATCATTGTGCCTCGCTACCACTTACTGGAAACTGAGAAAGTAGACTTTCAGAATATTATTTATTATTATGGCCGGGTTCCAGCCCAGACTACAGCAACAAAGTCTACCTGCCACACTTCTCAGTCGATCATCACTGCTTCGAAGTCCTGGATACATACTACGCCTGTAGCTGCAATCAACTTGTCGATGTGAGTGTAATGACGTGTTCCTCTGCTTACATCACCATGAAGTGGGTTCCACAAGACTAATTTGGATACTTCCGGCTAAGATGGCTCACGCAGTGATCAGGTAGTCGTAGCCGTTTTTGCTTGATCTTCTCGCTAACTTTTGGCAAGTCTTCATAATGGTAATTCGCTTGTCATATGTTTCTGCCATTTCACATTTAGAGCCATTCTTTGTATCCTTGTGTAGCATCCATTTAGCACATTTGATCATTTCTTTGTCAGTGTCCATGCTTCACTACCAGATAATAGCACTGATTCAACAGTTGCAATGAACAGCTTGGTTTTGATTTGCCTGGGAAATTTGGAGTCCCGGAATTTCTTTAGTTTGTAAGAGGCTGTCAATGCTTGTGCCTTCCTGATTTACTTTAGTAACATTCAATTTGGAACCAGAGCAAACAATTCAGTATCACTTGATTGGTTGAAAGACATGTATTCAGTTTTCTTGACATTTGAGCGCAGTCCTATCTTAGCAGCTGATGCTTCTATTCTGCTGAACAGCTTTCGAGCTTGATCTATTAGATATGATCTATTAGATATGATCTATTAGATATGAATGCTGTACCATCTGCGAAGTCCAGATCTATGATGGTTAATGCTGGTATTCTCCATGATCTTTGCCGGTCTATGACGAAACCAACATCTTCGTCTCTGTTGTCTGTTGGATAATGTATTGCATAATCCAATACAATTGCAAACAGATATGACGCAAGCATATCTCCTTGTAACACTCCAGCTACTATTTGAGATAATTCAGAGTGCCAAGTATAGAATTAAAGAGGGAAAAGCTGCTGGCCTTGATGGCATTACCCCTGAAGTTATCAAGAGATGCAATGAGGATGAAATAATACTGGATTTTGCGAATACGTTCTTGCAGAGCAAAGAAAGTCTTAATCAGCAGTTCGAGGTTGACTTGATATCAATTCCAAAGTCAGGAAACCTCAGCAATGATACTAACTACATATGAATTGCACTGCCCAGTATCTCACTAAAAGTCATCAACTGAAAGATCCACAACAGGTTTCAACAGGTTGCTTGATAGCCATTTGAAACCAAATCAAAATGGATTTAGACCATGAAAATCCAAATCTTAGATCTTAGCCCTGAAGCGTATCATAGAAGTTAAATCAATACCGCTGCCTGCAATTATAACCTTCGTGGACATTCAGCAACTGGTTTGACAGCATCCCTCGTTGCAAAATGTTGAAAATCCTTCAAGCACATAGCATTCCAAAAGAACTAGTTATTTTCATTACAAACACTTATGAGAAGACCAGAACTCATGTGTTGTCATCTGATGGAGAAACGGAATTCTTTCGGAGTAGAGGTCCCTTATATGTTGGAATTTCCCTAATTTTGTCAGGATTTTCCCTTTTTTTTCATGCATTGCAAAACAATGAAGGGAAGCTTTTTTAACGCAAAAGTTTTTTAAATCCATATCTTTTAAAGGTTTGTCTCTCCTCTCGCACAGCCACACTCATCGTGCCATTGGAACAATAAAACAACCACTAAAATGATATATTTTTCCTTTTCGTAATTTACTGCCATTCTGAAACATTTGTAACTCGCGTTAAAGAAAAAAAATCTTACCCCCCTCTTCCCAACTTCATTGTACTTTTCACACTGAAGGAAAAGTTAAACACTGCTGGTGAATGAGTGAGAAAGAATTTGAATTTTGAACAGTTTATCTTTGAAGCGACATTTTTTCAGTCGTTTATTTTAACTTTTTCTGCTAACTAATCAAATACAATTACATGTGATAGATGGGTTTTGAGATCTAAATTTGATAATTTTCCTTGATTTTAATTCGTGTGTATGAAGGAGACCACCGAATTTGAAGTGCACCGCCCCCCCACCCCCATGGTTTTAATCTTGTCCTGCGTATATCGCAATGATACCTCAAATGAATACATATGTATGCCCTCGGATGTCCATACAAATGTATACCCTCACGTATCAGCTAACAATTTACTTCATATGAGATTGTTCTTTTTGTTTTTAATGTCATTTCAGAGTATTTCTGTTCTGACCGGATTTCATTTCTAGCAAGACAGACAGACAGACAGACAGACAGACAGGCAGGCAGGCAGGCAAGCAAGCAGGTAAGCAGGCAGGCAGACGGACAGACAGACAGGCAGACAAATAGATAGATAGATATATATATATATAGATAGATAGATAGATAGATAGATAGATAGATAGATAGATAGATAGATAGATAGATAGATAACTGCACTGACAGACACACTGATAGGCAGACAGAGACTCGGAGAGACGGAGAAAAAGAGAGAGATGGAGTAGAGGAAGAATGTTACGTTAGTTTATTGATGGAGAAAGAGATAGCTAACAAAGAATATATTTATAGATGTTATAAAAGTGTATGTACATGTATGTTTATATATATATATATATATATATATATATATATATATATATATATATATATATATATATATATATATGAATATGTATGTATGTATGTATGTATGCATGCATGCATGTATGTATGTATGTATGTATGTATGCGTGTATGCATGCATTTATGTATGTATGATCAATACTGAATACCGACTGTAAGAAACTTTCAAGAGCAGATTACCTTCAATTTATTCCCCCTGTCAAAGAATTGTTGTTTTGTTTTGTTTTTTTACAATTCACTTTGATATTACCTTGAGACTGTGAAGAGGGAAGAAAACCAGATTTGGAATAAACGAATTTCTTAGATGTTTGTAGGAAACGAATTTCTTTGCAGTGGAAGAAGCAAAAATAACCGAATTTATTTTATTGTGCACATCTTTAGAAAAGCACAAAACAAACAAAGCGTATACATTTTCATGTAGAAGCATGTTTGTTGTAGTTTGAAATATATATATATACATATATATATTCATACATATAAATGTGTGTGTGTCTGTAACGACACTTAGATAGGTAAATAGACAGATATATAGATATAGATAGATTGGCAGTATAATAGTATGTATCTATGTACGTGTACGTCTATATTTAAAGTTTATTCTATAAGTAAAGTTCCTCTCTATGGAGTACATACAAATAGATACATTGTCATTGAAATGTATAATTTCATTCACTATGTATAGATATGAATACTTACCCGTACACAAGTACACACATACATACACACATACAAACACGGATACACTTTAATCTATGCATACATACAGATATATGTGCATATATATATGTATATATGCATGCGTGCATGTTTGTATGTATGTATGTGTATGTATGTATTTAGGAAAACGTGCAGTTTTGTTTTGTGTTTGTTTAAGCACAATATATGTATATGTGTGTGTGTGTGTATACATATGCATGGATATATATATATATACATACATACATTCATACATACATATATACATTCATATGTGTGTGTATGTGTGATGCACATAATATCACATTAAGTTTTTTCTCCTTTTTGGAGTGGGGGAATGATATTTATATTTACTGTACTGGCACAAATTATTTGAAGTTAGATTTTATAAAGGCAAATACTGAATTAGATAAATTTTGGTTTTTA
>NC_142930.1:34962169-34964669 GCF_046866305.1 Octopus bimaculoides | reverse complement strand
AGATTTTTTCTAACCGGTTTTCATTGCGAAAAAGCAAATTATCAAGAAGAAGGAGAATGAAAATGTTCTTTTACAAAGAAGTACAAAAAAGTACAAAATGAAGAAAATAATATATTAAAAAAATAAATATACCCATACATTATATTGTCTTTGAGCTTTTGTAGTTCAATAGTAGTTCATGTATAAATTGGTAGGAAAAATAAGGATGCATGAGAGTTGAGAGTTTTGTTAGGTTTAAGAAAAGGGTTAAAAGTTTGTGTTAAGCAGGAAATGTGGTGTCAAAACAGGAAGTGTGTGTAAGGGGAGACAAGTGTTTTTAGTTAGAGTTATGAGCTCTTTTTTTCCCAACAGGAAGTTTGTGTCTGTTCATAGAGAAATAAGGTCACTGAGGGGTGTGTGTGTTAAGAATGACACCACATTTCCTGCTTAACACAAACTTTTAACCCTTTTCTTAAACCTACAAAACTCTCAACTCTCATGCATCCTTATTTTTCCTACCAATTTATACATGAACTACTATTGAACTACAAAAGCTCAAAGACAATATAATGTATGGGTATATTTATTTCTTTTATATATTATTATTTTTTTATATATTATTGTTTTATATATTATTTTCTTCATTTTGTACTTTTTTGTACTTCTTTGTAAAAAAACATTTTCATTCTCCTTCTTCTTGATAATTTGCTTCATCGCAATGAAAACCGGTTAGAAAAAATCTTTATTAAATTATGCTTCCAGTTCAGCATTCTGGCTTTTTTTCATTTTCCTATATATATATATATATACATATAAATTATTAAGGTGGGTTTTCACAATTTACAGCCAAAAGACACAAGTATAGACGTCACTAAGGTGACTAAGTGTACTAGTCAGCACCACATTGCTAGAAATAAAATCAGAACAACTCTTAGCCACGGGAAGCATTTATCTAATGACTGACAAGGGATACTAGCTCCCTACCGCAAGCGGGATAGAGCTATATTATCGATGATTTCGGATTTGATTAATCCTCATCAGTGACTCTCACACGGTAATACATATATATTCATGTTTGTTTGCAATGTCCTGTACCCAGATATGCACCTATACATACAGGTGGATGTCGGTATGCACATACCTGTACGTATATATGCATATACTCATTTACTATTTGTTTTTACATGACCGAACGCAGCGTCACCAATCTGTAAGTAGTTTTCGTAACTTTATATTTTCCGACGCTACCCTATCTCTTTCTCTTTCCTCCCCTCACCCTCGTTCTTCCTCTGTACTACTACGTATCTCGCTTTACCCCTCTCGTTCTTCCTCTGTTACTACTACGTATCTCTTTCCCCCCCCCCTCGTATTTCCTCTCTTTCTCTTTTCCTCTCGTTGCTCACCTATTCTTCTACTTCCTCCCTCTGTTTCTCCCTCTACCACTCTCTCTCTTCCCTTTACACCGGCATGGTCACATGCTTCCGGTCAATAATCCTTTCCTTCCTTGGCTTTCGCCAAGCATCGCACGCACCACTTTGTCCCTCTCGGGTCCGTGCCTCATCGCGTTCATACACACATAATTTTTCTCGTCTGGCCGTAAAGGCTTTTCTGTTTGTTTTCCTGTCTTGTTTTTTGTCCGCCACTACATTCCTCCATGGCTAGATTTAATTTGCGTATACAAATTTAATCTGCGATCCATGAGACGAGCGTCCTGCCCAAGCTCGTCGAAACGCCGGTGTTAAAACGTGGGTGGCTGATGAAGGAGAATGTTCTCTATGTGGCTCGTGTGTTCTCGTCTACGTTTGTTTGCAATGTCCTGTACCCAGATATGCACCTATACATACAGGTGGATGTCGGTATGCACATACCTGTACGTATATATGCATATACTCATTTACTATTTGTTGATATATATATATATATATATATATATATATACATATATATATATATATATATATATATATATATATATATATATATATATATATATATATATATATATATATATATATATATATATATATATATATATATATATATACATATATATATATATATATATTGTTGTACTTGGGGATGGTCATATTGCCAGTTTAGCCAATAAAAACACACGCACTGTATATTTGGTGTTAATTTTTTTTTTTTTTTCAGCTTTATATTACATTAATCTTAATCTTAATCTTATAGGAATGGGATTTGCCCACTCTATAGGAGCAAATCATGGAACACCATAGAAAGAACTAAGAAGAAAATAGGGAAGGCAAGCTCATGGTACAATAGCCACAAGTACCAAAGCGTCATGTTCGTCGACACCACCCCTAGAGGCGAACTGGCGTACCGCTTTAGAAGGGCCCTAGACAAACTTAAGCTAATAATTAAGGTTGTTGAAAGGCCAGGCAACCCTATCAAATCCCTTATCAGTAGAACATACCCTTTCAGTAGAACCCCCTGCACTGATAGGAACTGTATCGTATGTAGATTTAGCCCACAAACGAACTGCAAAACCAGAACTGTGGTC
>NC_142930.1:34929669-34954669 GCF_046866305.1 Octopus bimaculoides | reverse complement strand
ACACCCCTCAGTGACCTTATTTCTCTATGAACAGACACAAACTTCCTGTTGGGAAAAAAAGAGTTCATAACTCCAACTAAAAACACTTGTCTCCCCTTACACACACTTCCTGTTTTGACACCATATTTCCTGCTTAACACAAACTTTTAACCCTTTTTTTAAACCTAACAAAACTCTCAACTCTCATGCATCCTTATTTTTCCTACCAGTTTATACATGAACTACTATTGAACTACAAAAGCTCAAAGACAATATAATGTATGGGTATATTTATATTTTTATTATTTTTTTTATATATTATTGTTTTATATATTATTTTCTTCATTTTGTACTTCTTTGTAAAAAAAATTTTCATTCTCCTTCTTCTTGATAATTTGCTTTTTCGCAATGAAAACCGGTTAGAAGAAATCTTTATTAAAATATGCTTCCAGTTCAGCATTCTGGCTTTTTTTCATTTTCCTATTATTTCTCCACGTGCGGTTAACACAACCCCACTATTTACTGACTTATATATATACATATATATATATATATATATATATATATATATATATATATATAAATATATATATATATATATATATATATATATATATATATATATATATATATATATATATATATATATATATATATATATATATATATATATATATATATATATATAAATATATATATATATATATATATATATATATATATATATATATATATATATATGTGGGAGAATATACAAATAATAACAACAGACGAGGACAGGTGGTGTAAATAACAAAAGGATATATTAGTATGATGGAGTAAGAGGAATTCTTGGAATAAAGACGTCATCCCCTTTTGCACATCCAGAAAGAATGGTTGCCTCGATAACGTGTGACATCATTTTCTAAATAATGCTCATCTGTTATGTTCGGGTTAAAATTTCATCAACATCAAAAATATATCAATTTTCATGGGAGTTATGGCCGTTATGCAAAGAATATAATTTCCAAATTTCATAAAGATCCATTCAGTACTTTTGACGTAGTTTTGGATAAGAAAACAAATTACTAATGTGTGTGTTTGTGTGCATGTGTATGTGTGTGTGATGGGTGTATATATGTATAGATATTTGTATGCATGCATATATGTATATATGTGTACATATTACATGTACATCTATATATATATATATATACATCTACACATATGTATACATATACACATATGTATAGATCTATATATATATACATATACGTGTACGTCTATATGTATACATATACATCTCTATCTCTCTCTCTCTTTCTCTCTCTCTTTCTCTCTTTCTCTCTCTCTCTCTCTCTCTGAAAGTATCTGTCATTACAGTATCGAAATGGTGTACATATACATGTATATGTATACATATACATCTCTCTCTCTCTCTCTCTCTCTCTCTCTTTCTGTCTCTCTCTTTCTCTCTTTCTCTCTCTGTGAAAGTATCTGTCACTACAGTATCGAAATGTGATTGTTTCAGTTAGTGGAATAGTTTCATTTTTAAAGTGAAAGCATTTGACATGAGTGTTTTTGTTTCACTTTTGACACGTAATACTTAAATAGTGGAGGAGATATTATGTTGCCGTGTGCTCGAACTCTGCAAGAAGTTAATAACTTTTTTTGACTAAAACACAACTGGAACCCTAAGTAAGGCATGTGTAAAATTTGAATGAAATTGGTTGCGTAGTTCTAGAGTTTTAGGGATTCACACAGACAGACAGACAGACAGACAGACAGACAGACAGACAGACAGACAGACAGACAGACATTCTCATTTTTATATATATAGATATATACATGCATACATATATATATATATAGTTTACATTTGAAGTATATATACGCATATTTTGTTCACAATTGATGTATATATACATATATTTTGTTTCTCAATGTAAAGTCTTTTCTCCTTTGCCATGGTAACTAAACGTTCTCCTCTTCTACCGATCCAAACTTTCCAACATATTTCTTTCATTGGCCTCCTTTTCCAACCTTCGCATCGAAATCTCCGTCACTACGGTATAAATGGATTTGTGAACTAGCGCTTTCTCTAGCTTTTGACAGAAGTCTTCCATTTCATCGTCTTTCTCGTATTTGTGATAGCATAGGTCTGAATAACCTTTAGGGTGGCATTTCCTGAGAGACGAGCGTTTACCACTGCGATGCGTGAAAAAGCAACTGTCAAAATGCGATTTTCACAGACCTTTCTTTACCTTCGATGAACCTCATACCATCTGTTGTTCTCGCACCTTCTACTTTTCCCAGTCTCACGACACTTCCATCTGTCCATCTCGCAATTATTCCTTTCATTCAAAGTGTTTAGCAGAGGCCTTTTTCTTCTCCGTAAGATGGGGCTTTTCTGTTCTCCTTACTAATACCTGAAGTTGTAAATACATATTGCAAGGATTCTTATCCTATTCCTTGGTTGCCTATCAGTACCTAAGATTCTTAGCAGCCTCGAATATTATTAGATTAGGAAGTTTAACCTTCTAGTAGTTAGACCGGCTCATGTTCACATATTTGGCTCAAATATTCTATCTGCTTTATGTTCAAACTGACTAGGTCTGGCCTCTCACACTAACCCTGCAATGTCATTGTAGGAATAATCAATCACGTCATCAAACGCTTGAAGTTACAAGATAACGTGGGATTAATTCAAAGCAATGTGAATAAATAAGCTTTACATTTGACAGAGTAATCCGAATGTTAAAGGGTTAACGACGTGTGAACATCCAAAGCAAGAATACAGGCAGTTCAGTGTGGAAGTAAGCAGAAGAAGTAAAATCGACCAATCAGTATTGTAGGTACTGTCAAAGAAAGATTAATGTCCAAACTGGGAGTGTCAAGCTAGACGAGAAGTGGGAGACAAAGTATAATTGATTGGAACAAATAATAATAATACAAGAAAAGGCGAATGTTATATTTTAACGTCAACTGTTTTTAAAACTGCCGGTTCTACACAGAATCAGAGAGTAGCAGCGAGAATTCCTTATCACAGAGACGAACACCAAATTCGAAACTATCTGTGTCAATATTTTTGAAGCCACAGACTCTAATCATAAAGAGAGAATGTACTGAATTATATAGTTTACCATGCTCATGAGAATCGGACACTTCCAATATGTATATGTATGTATGTGTATATATATATATATATATATATATATATATATATATATATATATATATATATATATATATATATATATATATATATATATATATATATATATATATATATATATATATATATATATATATAGGTGAGAAAGTTAGTATGTGAAAGCACGTGGTTGGATGTATAAAAGATAATAAGAGTGAAAAAACTACAGAAGGCTTGTGTTACATGGTTAAAGTATATATTTAAATTATGTCAGAAAAATGTTAGAAAAATGTTATAAAATCTTTTTGATATATAAACATTGCATTTTGAGAAATAACCGGTTTCGTGTTGTCTTTTCAAATTTCTCTACTTCATTCTGTCGTGTTCGCTCTAGTCTGAGAAAGAAGTCTTTCTCAGACTAGAGCGAACACGACACAATGAAGTAGAGAAATTTGAAAAGACAACACGAAACCGGTTATTTCTCAAAATGCAATGTTTATATATCAAAAAGATTTTATAACATTTTTCTAACATTTTTCTAACATTTTTCTGACATAATTTAAATATATACTTTAACCATGTAACACAAGCCTTCTGTAGTTTTTTCACTCTTATTATCTTATATATATATATATATATATATATATATATATATATATATATATATATATATATATATATATATATATATATATATATATATATATAATTGTTTTGAGAAAGAAGATTGATTAGAAATTCTCTCACAATGTAGAGGTTCGGACTGAGAAGTGTTGAAGAGTAACGACTAGATATCGACATTATATTAATCGCCAGAAAACTCTAATTCACTTTAACAACACAAATTGGACAAAGATTAATACACATGATCATTTTGATATAACAATGGCTTCATCAGACTCTGCACAAATTATAGATCTTGTGGGCCTATTTTTATTATCACAAATTAAATCAAACTTCCCCGAAATTTCAGGCAAATTATACAGGGATGACGCTCTTCTCACTACTACCTAATTATCCAAACTAGCAGTCGAACGCACTAAGAAAAGGATACTAAAATTTCTCAAAAATTACTATAACTTACATATTTTATTTGAAACCGATACCAAAGTAGCCAGCTTTCTCGATGTTATGCTGAATCTAAATACCAACTTATACCAACCATATCATAAGCTGAATCAAACACTACAGTACATCAATGTTCTCTTCAATCACTCTACAAGTACCATAAAAAGTATTGTAACCGGAATTTCAATAAGGATCTCGAATTTTTCTGCTAACAAGACAATATTTAACAACCACACTCCACATTACAACCAAGCATTACAGTTAAGTGGTTTCCAGGAAAGAATATATTATATACATATTACAATTCTAAAATCAAAAATAGCAAACACATTTCCCTAAAAGAATGCCAAACCTATGAAATCTGCCTCTACTGAAAATCAATTTAATAATCCGGAACCAAAATTACACAAAAGACCACACTGGCCATATCAAAAATCTACATTACATTCGTATGATACCCGAAATAAAAATATAACAATGCCCAACAATGTATCTGATTCGAGAAAACAGGAAAGCGTTAGAATGAATTTGATAAGATAAAATGCTTAAATAGTCTTGACTATTAATTCTGGCATTAGGTCGATGAAGCCATTGGGCCGGCGGATTTCCAAGATATAGCCCCCAGATCATCACAGATCTTCCTTCATGTTTAACAGTTGGAAGAAGGCAGTCTGGGTCAAATGCTTCTTGTTGCTGTCTCCACACGTATACTCGACCGGTGGTCGGAAATAAGGTAAAAGATGACTCGTCCGAGACAATAACATTCTTCCGGTGCTCTAGGGACCTATTCTGTAGGTTTTTACTCCACTCTAAACGCTTTACAGCATTTTTTTAAAGTAGTGGTTTTCTGATTGCAGCCCTCCCGTGAAATCCGGTTTAGTGTAGCTCCCGGCAAACAGTTTTTGTGGAAACTGAGTTTTCGAGGTTGTCATTAAGCTTTGCAGTAATTTTGGGTGCTGTACTTTTGTGATCTTTTCTAACAATTCGCGTAAGAGTCCGACGGTCCCTATCTGAAAGTTTTGGTTTTCTTCCAGAGTTTTCTTTTGACGAGGAGGTTTTTCTCTCTTTCTCAAAGGCTGTCATTACTTTCGAGACAGTACTTCTTGATACACCAAACATTTCGGCTGTTTTCCTTACGCTAGCGCCTGCCATACGAGCACTAACAATTTGACCTCTTTGAAAGTCCGATAAATCTGTCATTTTAATGAATTTTAATTACCTTGTTCTGATGATATCAGCAATTTTAGCAAAACATATTAAACAACACTAATAGTAAATCAAAAAACATAAAAATTAACAAGCTTTTGACGGTTTTATAGATATTTCAAAATTATGATGCTAGGTATTTCCATTATTTTGTCCAAACCCTGTACATACATGCATACATACATACATACATACATACATACATACATACAGGTATTTAGGGGTGGATGAAGACATATCTTACAATGGCACCAGGTAACAAAACACGTGTCACTAAAGAATATTAGAGCCGAATAAAGAAAATTTGGACCTCAGAACCCTCTCTGCATTCAATAAAACAATGGCTCAGAATGTGTTTGCAGTGCTAGTACTCATAACAACATTTGGGCTGTTTGATAGTATGCTTAATGCGACCCAAGCCATTGATGTTAAAGCCCGAGAAATACGAACAAGCACACATAATTTCCACATAAACAGTGATGTAGACCGCCTCTACCTAAAACAAAAACAAGGGGACAGAGGATTAACATTGATCCAAAATGCCTTCCAATGTCGTATCATATTCCTTCAGCAACATTTTTTAACCACCAAGTGTCGAAGTGCATCCCTTAACCAAGTTTGAATATATGAGACTTGGAAAGCAGCTCCTTGAGCAATATTCCTTGTCTGATAACCTAGAATACATGCCCAAAGACGTCGCACAACTCTACCGCAACATATGAGATGGAAGGATTAGCCTATATGAGCAGAATACTATGCAGGGATATGTTAGTAGAAAGCTGCGAGATGATAGTAATATCGATCATCAAAGCAGTCTATTATGGACGAATAGCCGGATTACTACCTCGCACTTTGAAGGGTATGCGTTTACTATCGAGGAACAGGAAATATCAACCAAGTACCTGATGCACAAAAGACATAGAGATGCGGGAAAAGCAGTAAAATGTGACAACCTATGCAGACTTTGTGGGGTTAACACCGATGATATCACCCACATCATAAGCAGTTGTCCGAAAATGTCATCACGGTATTATATACCGATGAGACCTGATGTTGTAGCTAGGACATTCTATATTGAAATCCGTCGGCAGGATAATCCCGAGGACAAAGAAATAAGAACCCACAATATGGTAGAAGCTATAGCCACTCATAATAAAAAGGTGTACTGGTGGAATGTCCCAGTGAAGACCTCAATAAAATGTGAGCACAACAGACCTGATATAGTGATTTTGGATAGAGAAGAGAAACTGTGTGCAGTTGTGAAGTTAGCTGCCCAGAGGATGTTAACATCAAGCTGAGGATCAGTGAAAAATAGTTTATACCTGTAATTATTGGGGCCCTGGGATGTGTAACACACTGCCTAAATACTAATCTTGAGAAATTAGGCTTCTCAAAACCAGAAATGAGAAGGCTGATTTGAAGACTAAAGATCCAATTTATCACTGGAACTCTAAAAATATGTAAAACTTTCCAGAAGTTTATTATTTGAATATATATGAGCATGTCTAGATATGCAACTATATGCAGGAGAATAAATACACAAAGCAAAACATGCAAATCTTCACATATACATAAATACATATATACACACGTACAGACAGACAGACAAAAATACCCTGTTGTTGATTTTGAAATTCCAATGAAGGAGCATTGGATCTAGGTCTGACAAGAAATCTTGAAATAAAACTGAATAATGAGATACATACATACATACATAAATAACATACATATGTACATATAGGAGTGAAATTCAATTTATGGCCTAGAAATACCACTTTTAAAAAACCGACCACACATCGTCCGCATGTCTTTTTATGCCGTTGATCTGTTCAGAGACGCCTCTTCAGTACAATCAGTGATTAACAAGCCACACCTCATGTAAAACAGCTCAACGTATCAACTGGAATTTATTCATTTGGCTGGTATGCTTTAAAATGATATTTTAACCTAGAGAGCAACAAACTTAGTCATACAAAACTAATCGAGTTATATTTGTATTCAACATCATGAATAGCATGCTGCTATTTTTTGTATTATGAGACCCTATCACATGCCTCACATGGTGCCCCATTGGGTTTCAGGTACAGACGGTGACGCACATTTCTATGGTAGGGATTGGTTGGAACCCTTTTTTCTGGAAGTGGTTCAATAGCCTCCTGTGTTTTGCAGCACGTCTGACTTGGGAATATGCTATGTACTTGGTGTGAATCTCTTCAACAGCATTGGTAATTAAATTTCTCCATAGACCTCTGCTTCATACTTGACTTTCCTAAGTGTTGATGTCTATAGCAGTTAGTGTCTATAGCATTTCCTTAGCATACATTAAAATCGTTTTCCTTAATCCAGTTTCACTATTTTGGCAATCGGCTATCCTTCAAACCTTATGTGACCAAATCATTTAAACCATTGTTTATTACATGAACGCTAAAATTGTAGATTTGGATTCTCTACTACCCTTCTGCCTTATGTACAAAAGATTTTCAAAAGATTTTAAAAATGCACTGCAAATGTTGTTTGAGGAAACGTTCTAGCCGCTGAATATGTTCTGCTATATGTTAACTATGTTTCACGGCCATACAGAAATGCCGTAAGTACACATGCCATTCAGACATCAATTCTTGTGCTGGCTATGACCAATCAATAACCTTAGCTGATTTCTTCACCCAAGGTATTAAATCAGTAACATGTACTACTGAATATACAAACCTATCCACTACCTTTAACTGTATTTCTTTAACATAAATGACAAGTAGTTGATATGGCTTGCAATGTGCTGGTTAATACGTCACTACAATATTTTTAATATTGATTTCAAGTTTTGGCACGATACCAGTAATTTCGAGGGAGGGGATAAGTTCATTACATCGACTTCAGTGTCTAACTGGTACTTATTTTATCGACACCGAATGAATGAAATGCAAAGTCAACCTCGGCGGAATTTGAACACAGAACGTAGAGACGGACGAAATGCTGCAAAGCACTGCCCGGCGCAGTGACGATTCTGCCAGCTCGACACCTTACTATATTTTTGATATTAATCCAAGCGGCGAGTTGGCAGAATCGTTAGAACGCTGGGCAAAATTCTTAGCGGCATTTTGGTTACCAAGCGATAGTGAGGGACAAACGCAAACACACACGCACACACACACACACACATATATATATATATATGTTTCAGTCGTTTGACTGCGGCTATGCTGGAGCACCGCCTTTAGTCGAGCAAATCGACCCCAGGACTTATTCTTTGTAAGCCTAGTATTTATTCTATCGGTCTCTCGCTAAGTTACGGGGACGTAAACACAGAGAGTGGCCACCCTACTCGTTATCTCGTCCCAGTTCTTCTCCGTTTGCAGGTCCGGACCGAACCAGACTCCGAGCAACTTGACCGGACCGTCCGTCCAGCGTCCCACTAATGAGGCGCTGCCGGACGGTATGGGCTTGCTTCTCCAGGTGCCGAGCAGCAAACCCACCGACTTATCCCGGTTGATTTTCGCTCCCGTCACCGCTTCGTAGTCTTTCAGCGTCTCGCCGACAAGCTCGATGTGCTCGTGGCTAGACGCTATGACGGTGACGTCGTCCGCGTATGCCGACACGCTCGTCCCGCACCCCAGTTCTCGCGGGATGCCCCTCAGCGTCGCCAGTTTCCGCAGTAGTGGCTCGAGAGTCAATACGTACAGGAGCGGCGACAGGGGGCATCCCTGACGAACCGAACGTGCAATGTCGAAGGGTCCCGATAGACGTCCATTGACGCGAACAACCGAACGGATGCCTGTGTACAAGGCAGCCATCCAGCCGCGGAAAACGGGACCGAAGCCGGCCGCTTCGAGGACGGCCTCCAAGTATCGATGGTCTACCCTATCGAAAGCTTTGGATTGAACCAAATTGATCAGGGCTCCACCCATGCCAGGTTCCTTAACTACCCTCTCTATGATGTAGCGCATCAGATGGAGGTTGTCATGGATGCTCCGGCCCGGCACGGCGCACGTCTGCTCCGTGCCGACCAGTTTCTCGATGACAAGCGCCAACCGCTTGGCTAACACTTTGGCCAAAATTTTCAAGTCTGCATTGAGCAGAGTGATGGGCCTAAAGTTATCTATGGCGTCCCCCTTGTTTGGATCTTTCTTCAGCAGCGTTACCGCTCCTCGGCTCACAAAACCTAGAATGCTCCCGTTCTGCTGCCAGTTGCAGTACACGGCCGCCAAGACGTCTCCAAACAAGTCTGGCATACAGTTGTAAAGCTCGTAGGGCAGACCATCCAAACCCGGAGATTTGTCCGTCGAGCAACCCGCCATCGCGTCCCTCACCTCCTCCGCCGTGATGACCCCTTCGCAGCACTCCGCCTCTCTTGCCGAGAGTCGTGGCAAGCTGTGCAGGTAGGCACTAAAGTCCACCCTGCCTTCTCGCTCGCCACTCCTCCCGAACAGTCGGGCAAAATGCCGCTGAAACGCCTCGCACATCTTGCTCGGTTCGAGCAATTCACGCCCCTGTTCGTCTACCAGAGACGGGATGGTGGTTCTGTTACCTCGCTGCGCCTCCGCCACCCGGGCCTCTCGTGCGGCTCCAACACCTTCATTCCTCAGAGCACGCATCCTTGCCCTGACAGCACACCCTTCGTGTTTAGCATTGAAGTGTTGGTCGAGGGCCAACCTCACCGCTAAAACGTCGGATGCGATGCCACTTCGCAATGCCTCTTCTAACTTTATCACTAGCTCCCCCTCTGCTCTGTTCCTCTCTACAGCTAGTGCCCTGCTATACCTTATTACTTCCGCCCTTACTGCTCTCTTGAGGGCAAACCACCATTTGTTGTTGACGATAGCTCCCGTCAAAGCCCTCTTTACTAACGTGCTAATCCGGTCTCTGAAAACCTGTCTCGACGGGAAAGACGCGTTTAGTTTCCAGTAACCGGGACCCTGCCTATGTGCCTTATCTAAGTCTAGAGTACACGTCACAAGTTTGTGATCCGTGTAGCTGATTATGTGGAACTGTGGACATCCTAAACTATCTCTATCTCTTGTCCTACACACTATCCTATCTAGATACGATCTCGACGACCCAATGCGGTTGCTCCAAGTCCACGTTGGCATATTTGGGTGGTCGAGTCGGTACCGGTCAGACAACTGGAAGCGTCTGAGCAGATCTCTGAGGCCTTTGCATCCCCTTCTAGTTTTGTCACTCCCCACGTAGTCTAGATGCGTGTCCAAGGTAGCATTCCAATCCCCCTCTAAACGTAAGGGACGAGACGTTCCCAGGAATACTTCTAGACGTCGAAAGAAGTCCGACCGACCTGTTAAAGGAGGCACATAAACTGCCAGCAACCGAAAAGCGCCTCCATCGCTGCCGTCCACATCTAGGACAACCAGTCTTCCCTCCGGGTCCGTAAATATCGTCTTTACTTGGAGATCCAGACTCTTGCGAAAAAGAACCGCCGTGCCACTACCGCCCATCCTCGGCAGACAGGGAGAAAAATAAATGTTAAACTGTCCGCCAAACATGGACTTTAAGGCCCGCGGTTCATGGAGTCTGGTCTCACTAATGGCTATGATATCCAAATTGTGTGACTTGATGTCATTTAAGAGGTACCCTTGTTTCCAAGGGGACCCCAAGCCACGCACATTCACACAACCAATCTTCACCATGATTCTATTTATACGTGTGCTTTAAAGCACAAAAGGAAAGGAAAAGAAGCTACTTACTGTTTGCAAGTTTTGTTTCCTCCTTGGATTTTTCACCAAGGAGGCTATTGTACAATTTCTTGCACAAATATTTTTGACATCCCCCTACCGAGCTGGGGTAGAGGGATTTTATTTTGTGGTGCAATGCTGGTGATACATGATAAATTTTAATGTGTTTTGGCGGTGTTGTGTGTGGGTGGTTGTTTGTTTTGATGTCGTTATTTGTGATGTCTGTTTTAGAGTTGATGTAATTCATCAACTCTGTGTTTGTACTGTCTATTGCTGTTAGCATTGTTTTTTGCATATTACTATTGGTGTTAGGTGTATTTTCAGGAGATGTGAATCTCCCTGCTTTGTTTGTGTTTTCATTTTATTTTGTTTTCTTCTTACTGCGCTTCCTCTTTCCTTTCGTAGCTATTTTCCACTCCTCCCCACTCTCTTCATCCGATGATGAGAGTTCTGAGGAGTCAGAAAGAGGTAACGGCAAATTTTGTGCGTCTGTGTGTGTTTCTGTGAGTGTTTGTGTTGCTGTTTTTGTTGGTGTTGGCTGCTTGTTATTTGTGTGTGGTGTATGTGATATGGGGGAGGGAGAGGCAGTCTTGGAATTTTCTTTTTTTTCTCTTCTGTTTTTGCAGTTTCTGTTGTCTTTTCTGTTGTGGTTATTGCTGATATTTTTGTTGTTGTTTTTTGTGTTGCTGGTGGTGTTGGTAGTAAAGTTTTTCTGTTGGGGGTATTAGGTAGTTGCTTCTGTTGTTGTTGTTGTTGTTGTTGTTTTTGTTTAGCGGCCAGAGAGCAGTCCTTTTTCAGATGTGCCTCGCTGTTGCATAGGTAACAGCGAGGTCGCCTGCCCTCTACCACCACATACAGCTTGTGGTCCTCTGCCAGTCTAATGTTTGGAGGAATTTTCTGTGAAGCCTCCTCCGTGATGTGGAGAAGGATTTCCAGATTTTTCCCTCCCCAGTTCTTTTCCTCTACGACCGTAATCTCCAAAATATTTGCCTCCTCCATTTCGAGGCATACGGCTGATATCAGCCATTGGGTGTCCACTTCCGATGGCACATTTTTTATTATTACTTTGGTCACTCTCTGTCCTAGATAACTCGGTATCATCACCAAGTTATCTGTGCGGAGAGAGAGTGTCAAAAATTGCTTAGCTAAATTTTCATTTAAGAATCTTACCTGTACCGTTCCAAATTTTCGTCCCCACGTGACATGATTTTGATGAATCCATACAGGTTTAAGATAAACTTCGATTTTATCTGTGCTAAAATTTTCTACACGCCTGGTTTTTATGTTTACCAGTTTATAAATGATGCATTTTTTGTTTTGTTTTTTTCCATAATATCTTTTGGAATGTTTATTCTAACATCATCTCCTTCTTTCGTAAGAAGGGATTTTGTGTCTTTGATTTGTTGTTGTGTGAATGTCACTATTGTTCTTTTTTCCTTTAGAGCATTTGCGAAATTTGTTTTTGTCGTGCTGGCGGACATGTTCTTTTGAATATTTTTGTTTATGTTGGTGTATGTACTGCCTGGTTCAAAGGTGGTGGTAGTGGCAGCAGAGTTTGTTGAACAGGTGATGGTGTCAGTGCTGACGGCCGATAACTTTGCGTCCTTGCTGTTGTTGTTGTTTTTGTTGTTGTTGTTGCTGGTGGTGGTGATGGTGGTGGTGGCGGTGTTAACTTTCATGTTGTTGTCACTGGTGTTAGTAGATGGAGAGACTGCGTTAGTAGCAGTCGCCTCCGATCCAGATTTCCTCATAGTTTTCATGGTGGTGGTGGTGGTGGTGGTGGTGGTGGTGGTGGTGGTGGTGGTGGTGAGAGGGCTGTTAGTAGCTGTAATCGCCGTCTTTGTGACGTTTACAGCAACTGCGTTCCTGTCACTGTGTGAGCACGTGCTACTCTGTTCTTTTTTCTCTTCTGGCATCTGAAGCCTCGGGAAATGCTCATCAAAAGAACAAGACAAGCGTTCCAAAATTATGTTTCTCGACATTTGAAAAATGTCGAGAAAGAAATTTTTGTATTTTGCTAGGGCCGAAAATGCCCCTGGGGGCCAATTCCTGCCCTTGAAAATACACAAAAATGAAGCCTAGGTGCTTCGCAACAAAAATATTAAAAAATTCCAACAAAATGTGGCCAATAAAAGGTCAAATAAACGTTTACCTCTGCAGCCGATGTGACAGCACGTCCGTCAGATAGATAGATAGATAGATAGATAGATAGATAGATAGATAGATAGATAGATAGATAGATAGATAGGTTTCTAGGTTGTTATGTAGGTAGGTGCATGTAAGTACAAGTAGGAAGATTGAGATAATGAAAGAGCGGGCAAAAAAGGTAGGTATGTAGGTAGATTGGTTGGTAGGAGAGTAATTTCGTGGACAAGTACATCATGTAGGTAGTTCACCAGATTCCGTGAGGGCTATAGAATTTCGAAACATTCAAACGGAGATTGTGTGAGGAGAAAGAGGGAAGAGAGATAAAGAGGGAGGAGAAAGAAAACAGGAGAGGGAGGAAAGACGAGGGAGGAGAGAGAATAATTAACCAAAATCTCCGCCCCTCTCACTAAATACAACCCATTCCACACCCACTCACTTTCTACTTCTATCTTTATTGATACTCTTAAACTAATAGCAGCAGCTGCACTTCTCAACCGTACTGACGTAACTAATCGATCATGTTGTAGTTATCGCTGTGGTTGAGTTTGTTTGTGATTGTTGTTACATTAACAGTTGTTGCTGTTATTGTTTTGAGAGAAGGTGGAGTGGATAAATAACATTTTCCCTTCATCAGATTTCTACCTTGTATAGTGGTGGAAGCGGATTGCATTAAATATTTACCTTGTATTTATTTCATTTATTTATCAATTATTTATATAAATATTTAGTTGTTCCTATAAAATATTTTGGAATCTCTAATTCACGTGCAGCTGCCAGGATTTTTTTTACCTCACAGAGACACAGGTACCAAGGGACTCTCTCTCTCTCTCTCTCTCTCTCTCTCTCTCTCTCTCTCTCTCTCTCTCTCTCTCTCTCCCTCTTCCTCTCTCTGTATATACGTGTAGGTATTTGATTTCTCTTGGTAATTGCTTTTAGATTTGTGTAGGCGTAGTTTCTCTTAGTATAAGTACATACATGCGTACATACATAGATATATACATGTGCGTAAGTATGTGTGTGTGTGTGTGCATATATACATATATATATATATATATATATATATATATATATATATATATATATATATATATGTGTGTGTGTGTGTGTGTGTGTGTGTGTGTGTGTATATATATATACATACAAAAATATACATACATAAAACCTACATACATATATATATTTACATATATGTATGCTTATATATATATATATATACACACATACACACATAGTCGCGCGCGCGTGCAGAATAAAAAACTTTACGCCACTCGAAGAAATGAAAATTTATGGAAACTGCGAGCAGCCAATATATTACATCAGCTGACTAGTTCTCCCGTTCGTTATGAGCAAGATAGTAATATATGTCGACATATTTGGGTGTATATGTATGTCTATGTGCACTTTTATGTATATGTATGTGTGTGTATCGCTTATACTCTTTTACGTGTTTCAGTCATTTGACTGCGGTCATGCTGGAGCACCGCCTTTAGTCGAGCAAATCGACCCCGGGACTTATTCTTTGTAAGCCTAGTACTTATTCTATCGGTCTCTTTTGCCGAACCGCTAAGTGACGGGGACATAAACACACCACCATCGGCTGTCAAGCAATGCTAGGGGGACAAACACAGACACACAAACATACACACACGCACTCACACACGCACACACACACACACACACACACATATATATATATATATATATATACATATATACGACGGGCTTCTTTCAGCTTCCGTCTACCAAATCCACTCACAAGGCTTTGGTCGGCCCGAGGCTATAGTAGAAGACACTTGCCAAAGATGCCACGCAGTTGGTTTGAACCCGGAACCATGTGGTTGGTAAACAAGCTACTTACCACACAGCCACTTCTGCGCCTATGCACATATATATATATATATACACACACACACACACACACATACATACATATATATATATATGCATAAATACATTCGTATGTATATGTCATCAGAAGAAAGGATGAGTGTATATCAGCAGAAGACAATGCATGGATATATTAGCAGAAGGCTCCACGATAGCAGCAACATCAATAACACTAGGAACAACTTAGAACATAATTTCTGTTGGGTTTGATTTTTACCTAATTTAGACTAAAATTGGCATGCTGATTTCAAAACTTCTTTTATCTTTCACGTGAAGTTTTTTTCTCTACAGCTTACTCTCTGAATAAGCACATTTGTATTGTGTGTTTGTATAGGGCTGGTCAGCTGCTTTATTACATTATTGATAACAATGGGGAATATTTTCAAAAACATATCTAGTTGTCGTTTTTTTTTACAATAAGTCCTAATTTGATGGAGCTGGATTCAGAAATGCCCTCAGATATTTTCTATCAAGTTTTCCGTTAAACAGGAATTTAATTTTGCCATTAAATGCAATTCTGAAATAAGAAACTGACACAAACCAGATAGTACTTTTTAATAACGTGTCTTAGAATAGATATTTCTGTCAAACTGGAGGTTCAGCTACTCAAAGAGTGGACTTTCTCTTTGCTGCTTCGTGTGAATAACTTGCATCATAACAGTCTCTTTGCAGAGTCCAGTAGTAATCAGCCACCATGTTTAGGGTCCACCTGCCCTGATACCTAGTTTCCATGGTCTCGATATCTTGATAGAATCTTTCTCCTTGTTCATCATTTATTGTGCTATAATTTTCAGGGAAGTAGTCTAGATGACTGCGGGAAATTCACTTTTACATTCACGTTGCAACCCAGTACTCGAAAACTGGTTTAGACGGTCTGCACAAATATTTCATAATTTGATAACTCCCTGTTTCCCCAAAAAATCAGACACAGCTGCAGCAAAAGCATTCCATGCCTCTTTTTCAGCGCCAGACATGGTCTCCAAACACTGCTCGTCCTGCAATAGCCATTTCATTTGTGGCTCGTCAAACATACCAAACCTAATTGTCTCAAAAGACAAAGCTGAAAACTTTCTGCTTAAGTAGTTGAAACAGTCACTGCCTCAATGTTTCAACACATGTTTTACACACTATACGGGGTATTCAGGCTTTGTCTTGATCACCCAGTTTCATATCAAAGTAAGTACGGTAAGCTTTCTCCACGAAATCTGTGATTTTGTTTCACTGCCTAGGTAAAGTATGACATTCACAAACATAACAGAAGACATCCGGGTTGTTTCTGCGTTTTTCCCTCACAAGTGGCTCCATTTCTGAAATACAAAACATATATTCAAGATAGTTGCCAACTGGGAAAAGCATTTTCAGAATTGTCAACAGTTATAAAGTAAGTAAACGCAGATTTGAGGTGACAAAGTCCCATAAAGAGCATACATATCATGAAGTTCTTTCTACAGTTCTTTGACCGTGCTTAACAAAAAGTGTCCTTGACCAATGTGACCTCCCAATTAAAACATTAAGGGCGCATACCAATTTTCATAAGAAATAAAGGTTCAACAAAACATGCCTCACCTGGTTTGCAATGATAGTCGCACTAAAAGAAAAGTACAATGTGGACATATCTGCAGACAAATTCCACAAACAGGAAGCATGTATGATGTCAAGGACCACAAAAATGTGTTGTTTATTAACATCTTAATGTATAAAGGACATTTCTAACGTCCATCAAGACATTTAAAACTGGTCAGGTTGAAAATAGTGAAATTTACTCAAGTATTTATTGAAGATAAATTATATCTTTTCTTTTCACTTTTGAAATTTCATTTACTTTAAATGATTTTGAATACCTATGTTTTCAAATTTGTCAAGCTTCATACATATGTCTACATTCGATGAAGTCATATTTGTCCTTAGAAATGGTGACAATACTGGAAATATTGAAAAATGGACCTTTGAGTTTGTGAAAAATCTTGACTGATAGAGCAAAATGGATTTCAATTTTTCAAATCAGCACCCGCAAAATCACAGGTAAACCTGTCTCCAACACAAGACAACAAAAACCATGCTCCACAATATAATCAAAAGGGTCTATCTTGGACCAACAACTGAATACTAATTCTCACTTTGAATAGTATGCGTTTGCAATCCAGGAACAGGAAATAGCAAGCAAATATCTGATGCAAAAAAGGGACAGAGACGCAAGAAAACCACCAAAATGTAATTATAGATGTAGATTTGTGTAGTTAACACCGATGATATCACACAAATTATAAGCAGTTGTCCGAAAAAATCATTGCGTTATTATCAACCTGATGTTGTAGCTAAGACACTGTACAATGAGATCCGTTGGGTCGATAAACAGACAAGAATCAACAGTGTGATACAGGCCATAACCAGTGAAATCTCAGTAACATTCAAATGTAAGAGATCAGACGCGAGTGATTGGGTACAGAGAAGAGTAGTTAAGTTGTGGAAATCAGTCACCCAACAGATGATAAGATTAAACTAAAGTTCAGCGAAAAAGAAAATACCTACGTTAAACTAGTCCGAAATTTACTGTTACTCAAGCCGGTTTATATTCGTTATTATTGGGGCCTCAGCACCAATCAGGGGAAATACATAAATTAAACAAAATATACAAATCTGCAACGTAAACTGACACAAAATATTGCACGCATGCACAGAAACATGCACCAATACCTTGATGTTTAAAATTCCAATGAAGGAACCTTGGATCTAGGTTAGAAACCGATTCCAGTGGTAAGAAATTTAGAAATAAAACTGAATAATACATATTATATACATATATATATACATGCATTTATATATGCATATATATGTGTGTATATGTGTGTATGTGTGTATGCATATATATGTACATATATATATGTATATATGTATGTATATGTATATATATATATATATATATATATATATATATATATATATATATACATACATAAATATATATTATACTATACTATACATATATATATATACATAAATAATATACGTGCATATGCATAAGCAAAATTATTCATGTGTGTGTGTGTGTGTGTGTGTGTGTGTGTGTGTGTGTGTGTGTGTGTGTGTGTGTGTGTGTGTGTGTGTGTGTGTGTGTCACTCTGTATATGGAGCTATATTGCTTAATCGGTATGCATTCTTTGACTTACCTTTTATTGCAAAGCTTGATAATTGACAATTTTTTAAAGCATTGTTTATTGTTCCAAGTATTTGTGAGAATATGCCTGGCATTGATTATTACTTTTCTGAGGCTACTGCCGTTATTTCAGCCATTCTATATTGACTTAGGAACACTATTGTATATTATATGGCTTCTGATGTACTCTGCACTATTGTACTCCGCATTTGTGTGTAAAATATTGGTAGGTGTCTATAATGTATCTGCTTGTATTTAGTTTGGCTTTGATGTATGAATGGAAAATCTGTATGGTAGAAACCAGAATCTACTGAAAGATTCATAGCGATGGCTTCCTGTTACTGTAGGAGATTTAAAGAAGTGGTTTATGATCAGAGATTATGGCAAAGTGTTTAACATGGTGATAGCTGTGGAGAGCTTCTCATACGCCCACACAACTCCAAAAGCATCTTTTTTTTTTGTTTGCTTCTATTTTTATTTTGTTTTCGATAATGTTGTAGGATCAATTCTGGAAAGTGGTAATATTTGATGTCATATTTTTTTGTTGCTATATTCCATCAAAATTGCAACTCGATTGAGTTAGCAGAAATCACTATTTTACATGCTGTTCTGATGTTGAAATGTGTTACAAGTGCTTGTGTTGAGAATGGTTCCCTCAAATGACTGAATATTCTTTTATGAGAGTCACTCCACCTTCCTTTGGATATCGGCTTCTGATCAAAGCAAAATAATAAATAATAGCGGAGAAAATTAATCTCCTTGGAAAATATTGCTTTTAATCTTGTTCTCAGACAACTACTTCAGAGCATATGTCAATTTGACTAACCAGAACCCCATACTTACGTCAATAACGTTTTGTATTTCACCATAGATGCAAAATATGATGAGAGGCACAGAATAGAAAAAGTGGATATGGGTATCATGTCTATGATTTTCATTAGTCGATGTGTTATATTGCATGGTTCATTCTATCTTTCACATTCTTAAAATATCATTTTGTCACCTTTTATCATGTATTGCCTTCATTCATGCCTTTTTGTTTTGTTTCTCAGGAAATAGACGCTTCACCACATAAAGAAAAGTAAATAATCAGATATGTAACTGCAATTATTTATTTCATTTCTTTTCATTTAAAGGTATTTCTTTATTTTGTCATCAATGTTGATGCATTTACTGTTTGGAACTGGCCAATGTCTAGCAGTAACCAGTGATATATTTATAAAAACACTTCCAGAAATCTTTCTATATTAAGTATTATAACTTCCAAAAATTCCTGATCTGGCATTGTTACTGAGTTCCTGAGAAATTGCACCAGCACAACAGTATGGTGAAGTTCATTGCACTGTTTTCCATTGACTGCGAGAACTGGGCAATTGTGTTAATTGCGTACTATCGAACCTATTATCAATGGGTCACTTTAAAAAATCTGTCCTTTGGTTTTTATGATGGAGCATTAGTAATTATTATTTCGGAGAAATCTTTACCAAAACTCACTACTCTCAGTTACCCACGTCATATCGTATCAATTTTATTAACACTCTTTGTCTTTCAATTATTTATTAACTTGTTTATTTGTTTATTTAACACCGTCTGAACCCATCATTATTTTTCATGAATTACGGTTTTATTACTTTCTGTTTTGCCCGTTCACACAGCTGACACTCACTTATATATCGTTGGCATTTTGTAATTAAAGCACGAGATTACTCCCAGCTCATCAGGTTAACACTTCGTATTGGCATCATCTGCAAACTGCGACGTTCAGAACACAAACACTTGGTTGCAACAACCATCACACCTCCATTCATTTCTTTCTGACAATTGACACGTCACAATTGTATTTTCATCTTCATATCCTGACAATCGGATGTGTGCGCTTGAGATGGTAGACACACCTCACTTGATTGTTAATCAATTATCTCCCAGCAATACTAATTATTGTGCATTAAATAGGGAATACTATGAATTTAGTCTAGATAAAGCGAAGAGTCAATGAAAGAAGATTTCAGTATATCTTTCGCAAATAAACACGCAGGCATACACGTATAAGCTCATGAATTCATACTTGTGTATGTATGCATAATTCTCTATTTCTTTATCTATCTATAAATAAACAACATACACATACACACACACACATATGTCTATATATATATATATATATATATATATATATATATATATATATATATATATATATATATATATATATATATATATATATATATATATATATACATATATATATATTCTCCACGTGCGGTTAACACAACCCCACTATTTACTGACTTATACATATATATATATATATATATATATATATATATATATATATACACACATATGCAGAAAGTAAATAGACACCTTCAATTTCCAAGATCTTTTATTTAATACACAAAGCGAATAATTGAAATGTAATCAATAGGTAGGACTACATACTTTAGTATTTAGTTGACATTTCCTTCGCAGTTTTTAATTCAGAAACTCTTTTTGGCATTGAACTGATGAGCTTTGTGATTGTCTCTTGTGGAATTTCTGCCCACTTTTCACACAACAATCAAAACAATTCATCTTTAGATTTAGGTTTCTGTCGAGTTTTTCGTATACCTCTATCTAGTATGCTCCAAAGATTTTCATTTGGGTTCATATCAGGAGATTGGCTCGGCCAAGGAAGCTTTTTGATCCCATTTTCAGTCAGCCATTGTTGATTCCTTTTCGCTGTGTGGCATGGAGCCCCATCTTCCATGAATAAAAACTCATTTTTCGTTATGTTATCGTGTGAATACATCGGAAGTATTCCTTGCTTAAGTATTTCGATGTATTTATTTTTCAGAGTTTATGGTTCCAACACATTCGATCAACTCAGAACGACCATTGCTGGTGACAGCTCCCCATACCATTACAAGATACCGCCATGTTTCACAGTGGGTTGGAGTCGTTTCAAATTAAATTCTTGATTGGGAAGCCTCCAGCCCAAACACGTCCACTGTCTTAAAATAATGCAAATCTGAATTCATCTGAGAAAATCACTCTATCCCATGATATTAATTGGTTGAAGGAGAGGTTTTCTTCTAGCCTTTTTTCTAGCTGCTCGTCCATAATACCCAAGCTTATGCAGATATGTAACACACGTTCTTGGACTAACTTCTAGCTGTTTTGCAATGTCAGAAGCCTTTGCACGGAGCTCGTTTTCCACAATTCTCTTCGATGGCATGGTTACTCTTCGCAAATGTTTAATATAATGGCACCTAGAATGAAAAAGAATAATTACATTGTAAATTCTAAACCGCTGAAAACATATTAAGACGCTTAGATCAGAAATTTTGAACATTAAAGGTGTCTATTTACTTACTGCATGTCTATGAATATGTATCAAACACGTATATTTATACATCAATATTAGAGTCTATATATATATATGCACATGCATAAGCACGCACAGACATGCATATAATCGTACATACACACATATATACATTAACTTAAATACATACACAAACATATAAACATGAATACACACATATATCGGTGTCTCTGCGTGGGTGTATGTGTGGAAGTAACTTGGAGGTAACTTGCTTTTGTCTCAACTCGAGCACCTTGTGTTTGTACATATGTGCATATTAATGTATGTTTTAGCATATATATTGACACATAGATACACACGCGCATGCATGCACACGTACAGACATACAAACAGTCACTCGCACACACATATACATACATACATATATATATATACGTGCATGCACACATACATAGATATATGCATGCATAAATATATATATGCATACATATATATATGTGTGTCTGTGTGTGTGCGTGTGTGTGTGTGTGTGTGTGTGTGTGTGTGTGTGTGTGTGTGTGTGTGTGTGTGTATGTGCGTGTATATATATACCCGAGCGATTGCAGGTTAATCTTAATAATTATTTTCTAACTAAACTAATTCAGATTCTTATTTATTCATATTTTTTACCCTTATATAACTAACATTATTAATATTACTTCTTTTCTCATATTCTTTTCTTTTCAAAGAAAAAGAAGAATGGTCACAACATAACAAATGAATTATTTCCTCTCCATTTTCTCAGCGCACCTGCTAATTGTTCTACGGATTCTTTATCGCTAAAGTAAAGAAAACGACAGCCTTAATGTATTTTGCATCTTCTGGCGTATATTGCTTTTGTTCTTGTTGATGTTACAGTTGTTGCTGTTGTTGTTGTTGTTGTTGTTGTTTTTCTATCTTTATTAGAGTGTTCTATCCTTGAGAGATAATAAAATTTACTTTTGGTGGATTTGAGAGATAATAAAATTAAATGAGGAATACTTTAAGAAGACAAATATTGACATTCTGACATTTTGAATTATCTCCTGAAATAGAAAAGATATTAGCAGCAGAGAGTTATCATTGATCTTGTTAGGTCTCTCTTACCCTTAAGGCTGACAAAAATTTGTTTATTAAAAATACCTCGAGTGTGTATATTACACGTATACCTGTATCCATAGGGTACACATGCATGCATGAATCCATACATGCATAAAATACATGAAAATCTACAGATTCACGGAAACAACCATATGCATACAAGCAAATATATGAACAGATACATACATAATACATTCATGCATACATATATGCATGCATGCATACATACGTACACACATACACACACATACATGCATACTTACATACATACATACACACACACATACATACATACATACATACATACATACATACATACATACATACATACGTACGTACGTACACACGTACGTACATTCATACAAACATGACTAGCTAGTTACGGGCTCTAAATTACAATCCTGAGACTGCATTTTGGGGTTAAAGAATTGCTAATTCTCTACTGGTAATAAATTTGAAAAATAAGCAAGGTCATCCATCCATCCATCCATACATACATACATATGTACATACATACATACGTACCTACCTACCTACATACATACATACATACATGCATACATACATACATACATACATACATACATACATACATACATACATACATACATACATACATGATGAAACCCGAGCCATTGATGTGAAAACCCGAAAAATACTAACCAGCACACATAATTTTCCACATAAACAGTGACTTAGACTGCCTCTACCTAAAACGTAAACAAAACAACAGAGGCTTAACATCGATCCAAAATGTCTTTGAATGTCGTATCATATCCTTTCGGCAACATCTTTTAACCACCAGCGGCCGAAGTGCATCCCTTAACCAAGTTTGCATACATGAGGCTGATAACATCATAAGAGTTGGAAGGCAGCTCCTTGAGCAACACTCCTTGTCTGATAACCTAGAATACATGCCCAAAGATGTCGCACAACTCTACCACAACATATGAGATGGAAGGATTAGCCTATATGAGCAGAAGACTATGCCTGGGTATGTTAGTAGAAAGCTCCGTGATGATAGTAACATCGACCATCAAAGCAGTCTATTATGGACGAATAGCCGGATTACCACCTCATACTTTGAAGGGTATGTGTTTGCAATCCAGGAACAGGAAATATCAACTAAGTTCCTGATGTACAAAAGGGATAGAGATGCGGGAAAAGCAGTAAAATGTGACAACCGATGCAGACTTTATGGAGTCCACACTGAAGATATCACCTACATCATAAGCAGTTGTCCGGGGAATCGGAAAAGAGCTCCTCGAGAAAATATTACCGGAAAGAGGACCAGGGATGCAACTCAAAGATTTGATGAATTTTAATGCAACGAAGATCATACATAGCTATTTTGTCGAACATCTTCAATGTGAAAAACAATGTTTATAACTAAAGTTCCAACCCTGTGGTGTGCTTTTGCAATTCGGAAACAGAAAAGTAAACTATATATTTGTTGTACAAAAGCAAAACATTTAGATGTAAACAAATGATGCAGATTCTATGGAATTAACAGCAAAGATGTCAGCCATATCAATACCATCTGTCTGAAAACGTTGTGGACAAAATAATGTGTAAAACAATGCCCAAAAAGGAATGTCTTGAAGTTAAAATATAAGAAGCTACAGTGATGTGATCAGCATAAGCACACATAAGGTAAAAGAAGATCTCGGTAAAACGCAACACTAACGCATCTGGCATCATGCTTTTGGACAGGGTAAAGAATCTTTGCACAGTAGTGACGCTAGTTGGCGAGTAGATGCTATCATAAATTTAAAGATTAGTGAAAAAGGAGACAATTAAGTGAAATTAATGAGAAGTCTTCAGACGCTCCGCTCGAACTATGACCTTTAGATTTATAACCTATAACAGCTGGACAATGTGGGTATGTCACTACCTATCTTGGCACCAACCTTGAGAAACTTTATTTCGCAAAACCAGAACGAATACAGCTAATTAGCTAATTGGGAAACTACAATATCAAGCCCATTGATAGCATTGTGCCCATATGTAAAACAACCCAAAATTTTATCCTAGTATAGGAGTACATACACACAGCTAGACATGCTAACATATGTATGTATGCACGCACATATATATCAAGATATATTCACACATTTAATGACACACATGCTTACACGCACAAATACGTGTGCTGATACCGATACACAAACAAACATACACACGTACATATACACACACCAACATACATATATTCATGCATACATACGAATAATACGCATAGTTATAAGTTTAAAGCTGCAAGCTAACGAAGTCACCGTAAAAATAAGTGAAACAAACGAGAAATTATGTGTGTAATAAAA